>NC_057800.1:308550467-308575013 GCF_018294505.1 Triticum aestivum
AGGGAAGGGGGTGTTCTCCTTCTTCTTTTTTCTGTTTTCCCTTTTTGTATTTTCTTTTATTATTTCTTTCCTGTTTAATTCATTTAAAAGTATTTAGGCATTTTATAAAAATGTGTTTACTTCACCATAATTACTGATGCAATAATAGACATAGCCCAAACATTTTATTTTAATATTTGAAAACTTTTGTCGTTTGACTTATTTAGGATTTAAATTGAAACGGTTTTGAATTAATCCGAGATTAATTACAGTGACAGAGGTGACGGGTCACCATTAACGTGAGATCACTATAGCATGATTATCCGGGCGTTACAAATCTCCTCCACTACAAGAAATCTCGTCCCGAGATTTAGGAGGTAGAAGGAAACAATGCAGGGTATTCATCGCGAAGACGATCCTCGCGTTCCCAGGTGGCTTCATCTTCAGAGTGATTCGACTACTGGACCTTGAGGAACTTGATCGCCTTCTGACGGGTGCGGTGTTCAGCTTGGTCGAGAATGCGGACCGGATGCTCTTTATAGGAGAGGTCCTGTTGCAATTCGAGCACTTCATGGTCCACTGCTCGGATTGGGTCCTTGAAGCAGCGTCGAAGTTGCGACACGTGGAACACATCGTGAACCTGAGAAAGGTTTGATGGAAGCTCCAGTTGATATGCCACTTTTCCACGCCTTTCAAGAATAGTGAAAGGGCCAATATAGCGGGGAGCTAGCTTTCCTTTGATCCCGAAGCGGTTTGCACCCTTCATTGGTGTAACTCGAAGATAAGCCTTTTCGCCAGGTTGATAGACCATGTCTTGGTGATGACGGTCATACTGACTTTTCTGACGTGACTGAGCAGTCTTGAGATTCTCGCGAATAATGCGAACTTGTTCTTCGGCCAGTTGGATAATATCCGGACCAAAGAGTGGACGTTCTCCCGTTTCTGACCAGTTCAAAGGGGTTCGACACTTTCGTCCATATAGCACTTCAAAGGGGGACATCTTCAGACTAGCTTGATAGCTATTATTATAAGAGAACTCGGCATATGGGAGAGATTCCTCCCATTTCTTGCCGAATGATATTACACAAGCTCGAAGCATGTCTTCGAGAACTTGGTTGACACGCTCAACCTGTCCTTGCGACTGAGGATGAAACACAGTACTGAACGACAGATGAGTCCCCATAGCTTCTTGGAAACTTGCCCAGAATCTTGAAGTGAATAAGCTGCCACGGTCTGAACTGATAACCAGTGGAATACCGTGAAGTGAAACAATTCTGGCCGTGTATAGAGTAGCAAGCTGACTAGCAGTGATTGTCTCTTTGACCACCAGAAAATGTGCAACTTTAGAAAGCCGGTCAATGACGACAAGAATAGCATCATTACCTTTCTGCGACTTGGGAAATCCAGTGACGAAGTCCAGCTCAACATGGTCCCATTTCCATTCAGGAATAGAGATAGGTTGCAGAGTTCCAGCAGGCCTCTGATGCTCTGCTTTGATACGGTGACATACGTCACACTCAGCAACATAACGAGCAATGTCCTGCTTCATATTAGACCACCAGAATCTTTGACGAATATCCTGGTACATCTTTGTACTACTAGGATGGATGGACAGAGGCGTATCATGAGCTTCTTGCATAACCCTTTTAGTCTTATCCAGGTTTTTCTTCGAACATGGTACCACTAGGCGGCCTTTGAAATACAAGGCACCATCGTCGACGATCGTGAAGAATGAGGGCTTTCCTTCTGCTAGATGGCGTTTAATCTTATGGACTTCAGAGTCATAACCTTGAATAGTGTTTATACCAGCTACGAGATCTGGTACGACAGCCAGGGTATTTAGAGAACCCTTAGTAACAACAAGAAGATTCATCTTGCGGAACTCCGAGGGAGGGGGAGTGAGTGCTCCAGGAGGAACAATATGGAGGTTCAGCTTTCTAAATTCTTCGACAAGCGAGGGCTGAACTTTGTGAACCTGGAGGTGGTTGCAGTAAGACTTGCGGCTCAAGGCATCATCCATTACATTAGCCTTGCCGGGGGTATATGATATACCCACGTCAAAGTCTGCAACAGTCTCCATCCATCTTTGCTGACGGAGGTTCAAATCTGGCCGAGTAAACAGATACTTCAGACTTTGGTGATCGGTGAAGATCTCGCAACGATTACCGAGAAGGTAGTGTCGCCACTACTTCAGTGCATGAATGACAGCAGCAAGCTCGAGGTCGTGAACTGGGTAGTTTTCTTCATGAGGGCGCAGTTGACGAGAGGCATAAGCAATCACTCTGCTCTCTTGCATTAGGACACAACCTAATCCTTGACGGGAAGCGTCGTAGTAAATGACGAAGTCCTTCTTAGTATCAGGTGGAGCAAGCACGGGGGCAGAAGTCAACTTGTCTTTGAGCGCCTGGAAACTTTCCTGACACTTGTCTGTCCAATCGAACTTGACACCCTTATGCAACAGATTAGTCAGAGGCCTGGCAATCTTGGAGAAGTTCTCGACGAATCGACGGCAATAGCTGGCGAGACCGAGAAAACTTCGGACTTGCTTGACATTCTTCGGAGGAGTCCAATCGAGAATAGCCTGAACTCGTTCAGGGTTGACGGCAATACCATCCTTGGAGATGACATGACCAAGATAGGTTATTTCGGGGAGCCAGAATTCACACTTGGAATACTTAGCATACAGTTGGTGCTCTCGAAGCTTTTCTAGCACAAGACGAAGATGTGCAGCATGTTCTTCTTCGTTCTTGGAAAATACAAGGATATCGTCCAGATAAACCACGACAAACTTGTCGAGGTAATCCATGAATATATAGTTCATCAGACGAGAGAAGGTGGCGGGAGCATTCGTTAAGCCGAATGACATGACGGTGTACTCGTATGATCCATACCGAGTCACAAAGGCGGTTTTTGGGATATCCTCTTCACGAACACGGATCTAGTGGTAACCTAACCTCAAATCGAGTTTGGAGAACACTGATGAGCCAGCCAGTTGATCATAAAGATCATTGATTCGAGGAAGAGGATATTTATTCTGAATGGTAGCTTGGTTTATAGGCCGGTAGTCTTGGACTAATCGGTTTGTCCCATCCTTTTTCTTAACAAAGAGAGAAGGTGCTCCCCAAGGAGAGCAACTTGGGCGAATGAAACCTTTGACAAGAGATTTGTCGATTTCCTCCTTAAGCTCAATGAGTTCATGCGGCGGCATCTTGTAGGGTCGTTTAGCTATAGGGGTAGTGCCGGGTTTCAAGTCGATGATGAATTCGACAGCTCTAGCAGGGGGAATCCCTGGAAGTTCTTCTGGGAAGACGTCTTGGAATTCACGAACGGCGGGAATGTTTTCAATGCCCTCGAGTGGTGCAGCGTTCAACGCATTCAAGGCATAAAGTCGTGCCTCGGTGTTCTGAACTAGATGAGCTTGGTAAGCTATTATTTCATCAGAAGGGTGTAGCAGATGGACGACCTTAGTGGCGCAAACTATAGAAGCAGTATGTGCTTTTAACCAATTCATTCCCAGAATGAGATCAATGCTACAGGACTTCAGTACGATGGGAGAGACAAGGAATTCCAGTCCTTCGATTTCTACAGGGACGTCGTTGCAAATCATGGAGGTTCGACATTGGCCCGCAGGGGTGTGTACTAATAGTGAAGCATTCATGTCCTCACATTTAATGTCGTGCAAGCATGCAAAACCTTCTGACATGAATGAATGCGATGCACCTGTGTCAAATAAAACGGATGCTGGTACTGAATTTACGAGGAGGGTACCCATCACAGTAGCAGGCTGGTCTTGAGCTTCGCTCAGATCAACGTGGTTGGCATGAACACGACCATAAGACTTGGCATTGTTGCTGCGGGGCTGGTTGCTTCCACGGCCAGTTGCTGGAAGGGCCAGTTGATTCTGGTTCTGGTTGCATCCCCTAGCACGGTGCCCTGGTTGTCCACACCTGAAGCACAACCCATTATTGGGAGTGGGAACAGGAGCTTGTGGTGGTGGAGCTGGGAGTCTTGGCTGCCTAGTCGGAGGAGCAGGCGGACGAGGTGCAGCACAGGTCTGCCTTGGGGTAGGTGCATCCGACTGGTACAAGCTATTGGGAATCCATATCTTGCGCTTCTGCGAGGACGGGCCCGAAGATGAGCCCGTGTCACGGTTGCACCTGTGAGAGCTCTGGTATTCCTGCAGACCAGTTTCGACATTGATGGCCTTGTTCACCAGAGTGGCGAAATCAGCAAAGTCATGCACTAGAAGTGCGAGCTTGATGTCAGGTTGAAGGCCATCACGGAACTTCTCTTGTCTGCGTGCATCAGTTGCAATGTCCTCTTCAGCATAGCGGGACAAGTCAAGAAACTCCCGCTGATAAGCTTCAACAGTCTTGTTGCCTTGGGTGAGGTTGCGAAACTCACGCTTCTTACGGGTCCATGACTCCCTGAGGAATGAAGCGAGCACGGAAGGCAGCTTGGAAGTCTGGCCAGGTGATGATTGTTCCAACTGGCAGAGTACGCCTGTGGCTGTCCCACCATTGAGCTGCGGGTCCCTTCAGGAAGAAGGAAGCAAAGGTGACATAGCTGGCAGGGGCTACATCAGCAGACTCCATCTCATAGGTGATGTCACGGAGCCAGTCATCAGCATCCAGAGGCTGAGTTGAGCTGCGATACACAGTTGGGTTCAGGCGCATGAAATCCTGCAGAGTTACTGGGGTTGTCTGTTGGTTCATATTGGGGCGAGGAAACTGAGCCATCATATTCTCCATGAACTGGCGATTCATCTCAAGCTGTTGGATCATACCATCCATGTACTCAGGCGGTGGTGGGAGGTTGCCACCACGTCCACGACCACGACCACCTGGTCTAACCATCCTGCTAATATATAACAGGGGTAGTTCAACATCGAAAAATTTGCAAGGACAAGAATCATTCATGATGAAACAAGCACAATGAAAGCAGCACGATAGATACTACATAGTAGACGACATATCTTACAAAAGAGATCATGCATAGAGTTCGGTACACAGAGTTTAGTACATAGACTAATACATCATAGGCGGCACGCGGGCTCGCGATGAATGCATCTAACACTAATAAGCAAGCCTTTATCAGTCCCAGGTGGAGCTGTGGAGGTAGGTGTAGCCTGACAGCTGGTAGTGACGCGAAGGGAAGACCTCCACGCTAGTCGAAGGGGCTGTGTGGACGCGTAGCCGACTAGACTAGCATATGACACGGGCGATGGCTTGGTCTCACTAGCCATGGGTGTAACACCCACAATGCGGCTATATCTCCCACGTGTCGGGGCACGACTTAGAGGCATAGCCGCATGGTAGGCTTGTCGCAAGAGGGGTAATCTTCACACATCCTATGTACTGAATAAGAAAGGGATAAAGAGTTGGCTTACAATTGCCACTTCACACAATACATAAATAATCCATACAACATCCAAAGTACAATCAAAGGTCCGACTACGAAACCAAAATAAAGGAAGACAACCCCAAATTCTAGATCCCCGATCGTCCCAACTGGGCTCCACTACTGATCATCAGGAAAAGAAACATAGTAACGGCCCAAATCCTCGTCGAACTCCCACTTGAGTTCAGTATCGTCACCTGCACTGGTATCCTCGACACCAGAACTGTTTGGAAGTATCAGTGAGTCACGAGGACTCAGCAATCTCACACCCGCGAGATCAAGACTATTTAAGCTTAAGGGTAGGAAAGGATAGTGAGGTGGAGTTGCAGCAAGCGCTAAGCAAATATGGTGGCTAACATACGCAAATAAGAATAAGATGAGAAGCTACTCAGCGGTCTTGAAGCTAGAAGTGATCAAGAAGTGATCCTGAAGCTACTTACGTTCAAGCATAACACAAGACCATGTTCTCTTCCCGGATTCCGCCGAAAAGAGACCATCACGGCGACGCACGCAGCTGATTCATTTTAATTAAGTCAAGTGTCAAGTTCTCTACAACCGGACATTAACAAATTCCCATCTACCACATAACCGTGGGCACGGCTCTCGCCAATTTATACCCTACAGGGGTGTCCCAACTTAGCCCATCACAAGATCTCACGGTCAATGAAGGATATTCCTTCTCCCAGGAAGACCCGATCAGTCTCGGAATCCCGGTTACAAGACATTTCGACAATGCTAAAACAAGACCAGCAAGACCACCCGACTATGCTGACAAATCCCGATAGGAGCTGCACATATCTCGTTCTCAGGGCACAACAGATGAATAGTCCGTACAACTAAAACCAACCCTCAAGTTTCCCCGAGGTGGCGCTGCAAGGGGCTCTATTTTGGACCAACACTCAGAGGAGCACTGGCCCGGGGGGTTAAAATAAAGATGACCCTCGGGCTCGCGAAAACCCAAGGGAAAAGGCTTAGGTGGCAAATGTTAAAACCAAGGTTAAGCCTTGCTGGAGGAGTTTTATTCAAAGCGAACTGTCAAGGGGTTCCCATAACACCCAACCGCGTAAGGAACGCAAAATCAGGGAACATAACACCGGTGTGACGGAAACTAAGGCGGCAAGAGTGGAACAAAACACCAGGCATAAGGCCGAGCCTTCCACCCTTTACCAAGTATATAAATGCATTAAAGTAAAAATATATAATAATGATATCCCATCAATATCCATGTTCCAACATGGAACAAACTTCATCTTCACCTGCAACTAGCAATGCTATAAGAGGGGCTGAGCAAAGTGGTAACATAGCCAAACAACGGTTTGCTAGGAAGGCGGGTTAGAAGCTTGACGTGGCAATATGGGAGGCATGATATATCAAGTGGTAGGTAGCGCGACATAGCGATAGAGCGAACAACTAGCAAGCAAAGATAGAAGTGATTTCAAGGGTATGGTCATCTTGCCTGCAAAGTTCTCAAAGTTGTCGAAAGCTTGATCCTCGTAAGCATACTCAACAGGTTCCTCGGTCACATACTCATCTCCCGGCTCTACCCAAAGAAAGAACACAAGCAAAGGAAGAACAATCAATCACGGTGCAATGCACAAGCCACATGATGCAAAAGATGGCATGATATGCAAGACATGATATGCAATGCATATGCGAGCTCCGGGAGGGAAAGAATGATCAAGGCATCAACTTGGCCAACCAAGTATGCCGCTGGAAATATGAGATGATTTCGATTGAAATTGATATAAGGATCACCGGAAACGGATGCACGGTTTGCAAATGGCAAGCAAAATAAGAATGACACAAATCCGCGATTAACAGCACGAAGCCACTTAGAATGCAACAAGAAACTAAGCTACTACACCACAACATAGCAACAAAGCATATGGCAGTGATGTACACGAGATGCTTGACAAAACATGAACAATGAGCTACGGCCAAAACACACTAGAACAGGTTCAAACAAGCATGGCAAAAGTGCAAAAGATATCAGCTTCACAGACTTGGTGAACATACTAACATGCCAAAAACAACATCAGGAAGCAATGTTTAGAGCAAGCAAACATCATGCTACAGGACCATATCATAGCAAACCAAGGCATGCCACGATTCTACTAAAAGCATAGATCAAAAGTCCCTTACTGAACATGAGCCAAAAAGCATAGATCAAAAGGCCCTTACTGAACATGATGGCAACCATGTTAACACATCAAGTTTTATTAACAGTTTCAGACTTAGCAGAAAAACAGAGCATGGCATAAGCAGATTTGTGATAGCAACTTTGCGAGCTCATGCCACTCACCACAAAGCATTGCATGACAAAACAAGAATACCAATAACAAGATGACATGTTCATGAAGCTTACCATGGCAAGAGCAAGTTCATAGGATGCATGTATCACTAGAAACAACCATGGCAATATTGATTAACACGTTAACATTCTGCCTGAAACATTTTATAGCAAAAGTAGAGCAAGCAAATGACATGATAGACAACTCCAAAATTGCCATGGCAATATTGATTAACACGTTAAATTTTTTTCATGAAATTTGAGGAGAGAAGAGTTAAAACTTCTACGCCAGGAGGCCTCCCCAGAGCGACGAAGGGACTGAGGAGTAAAAAGAATCCTACTCTCCGATACATATAATCCTAAGACTCAAAACATTTTGTTCTAGACTCAACAGCGTCAACGATTCGATCAAGAAGGGGGCTCCTAAGTCGGGGAAGGCTCTGATTGCCAACTTGTAACACCCACAATGCGGCTGTATCTCCCACGTGTCGGGGCACGACTTAGAGGCATAGCCGCATGGTAGGCTTGTCGCAAGAGGGGTAATCTTCACACATCCCATGTACTGAATAAGAAAGGGATAAAGAGTTGGCTTACAATCGCCACTTCACACAATACATAAATAATCCATACAACATCCAAAGTACAATCAAAGGTCCGATTACGGAACCAAAATAAAGGAAGACAACCCCAAATGCTAGATCCCCGATCGTCCCAACTGGGCTCCACTACTGATCATCAGGAAAAGAAACATAGTAACGGCCCGAATCCTCGTCGAACTTCCACTTGAGTTCGGTATCGTCACCTGCACTGGTATCCTCGGCACCTACAACTGTTTGGAAGTATCCGTGAGTCACGAGGACTATGCAATCTCACACCCGCGAGATCAAGACTATTTAAGCTTAAGGGTAGGAAAGGGTAGTGAGGTGGAGCTGCAGCAAGCAGTAAGCATATATGGTGGCTAACATACACAAGTAAGAGCGAGAAGAGAAGCAACACACAGTCGAGAAACTATAAGAGATCAAGAAGTGATCCTGAAGCTACTTATGTTAAGCATAACACGAGACCGTGTTCTCTTCCCGGACTCCGCCGAAAAGAGACCATCACGGCAACACACGCGGTTGATTCATTTTAATTAAGTTAAGTGTCAAGTTCTCTACAACCGGACATTAACAAATTCCCATCTGCCACATAACCGCGGGCACGGCTCTCGAAAGTTTATACCCTGCAGGGGTGTCCCAACTTAGCCCATCACAAGCTCTCACGGTCAACGAAGGATATTCCTTCTCCCAGGAAGACCCGATCAGTCTCGGAATCTAGGTTACAAGACATTTCGACAATGGTAAAACAAGACCACCAAGACCACCCGATTGTGCCAACAAATCCTGATAGGAGCTGCACATATCTTGTTCTCAGGGCACAACAGATGATCAATCCGTACAACTAAAACCAACCCTCAAGTTTCCCTGAGGTGGCGCTGCAAGGGGCTCTAGTTTGGACCAACACTTAGAGGAGCACTGGCCCGGGGGGTTAAAATAAAGATGACCCTCGGGCTCGCGAAAAGTCAAGGGAAAAGGCTTAGCTGGCAAATGTTAAAACCAAGGTTGGGCCTTGCTGGAGGAGTTTTATTCAAAGCGAACTGTCAAGGGGTTCCCATAACACCCAACCGCGTAAGGAACGCAAAATCAAGGAACATAACACGGGTGTGACGGAACCTAAGGCGGCAAGAGTGGAACAAAACACCAGGCATAAGGCCGAGCCTTCCACCCTTTACCAAGTATATAAATGCATTAAAGTAAAAAGATATAATAATGATATCCCATAAATATCCATGTTCCAACATGGAACAAACTTCATCTTCACCTGCAACTAGCAACACTATAAGAGGGGCTGAGCAAAGCGGTAACATAGCCAAAAAACGGTTTGCTAGGAAGGTGGGTTAGAGGCTTGACATGGCAATATGGGTGGCATGATATATCAAGTGGTAGGTAGCGCGACATAGTGATAGAGCGAACAACTAGCAAGCAAAGATGGAAGTGATTTCAAGGGTATGGTCATCTTGCCTGCAAAGTTCTCAGAGTTGTCGAAAGCTTGATCCTCGTAAGCATACTCAACAGGTTCCTCGGTCACGTACTCATCTCCTGGCTCTACGCAAAGCAAGAACACATGCAAAGGAACAATAATCAATCATGGTGCAATGCACAAGCAACATGATGCAAAACATGGCATGATATGCAAGACATGATAAGCAATGCATATGCGAGCTCCCGAAGGGAAAGAATGATCAAGGCATCAACTTGGCCAACCAAGTATGCCACTGGAAAGTTGAGATGATTTTGATTGAAATCGATATAAGGATCGCTGGAAACGGATGCACGGTTTGCAAATGGCAAGCAAAACAAGAATGACACAAATCTGCGGTTAACAGCATGATGCCACTCAGAATGCAACAAGAAACTAAGCTACTGCACCCCAACATAGCAACAAAGCATATGGCAGTGATGTACACGAAATGCTTGACAAAACATGAATAATGAGCTACGGCCGAAACACACTAGAACAGGTTCAAACAAGCATGGCGAAAATGCAAAAGATATCAGCTTCACAGACTTAGTGAACATACTAACATGCCAAAAACAACATCAGGAAGCAATGTTTAGAGCAAGCAAACATCATGCTAAAGGAACATATCATAGAAAACCAAGGCATGGCATGATTCTACTAAAAGCATAGATCAAAAGTCCCTTACTGAACATGAGCCAAAAAGCATAGATCAAAAGTCCCTTACTGAACATGATGGCACCCATGTCAACATAGCAAGTTTTATTAACAGTTTCAAACTTGGCATAAAAACAGAGCATGTCATAAGCAGATTTGTGATAGCAACTTTGCGAGCTCATGCCACTCACCACAAAGCATTGCATGACAAAACAAGAATACCAACAACAAGATGACATGTTCATGAAGCTTACCATGGCAAGAGCAAGTTCATAGGATGCATGTATCACTAGAAACAACCATGGCAATATTGATTAACACGTTAACATTCTGCCTGAAACATTTTATAGCAAGCAAATGACATGATAGACAACTCCAAAATTGCAAACAGGGGCATGGATGGATAGAGCATAACCACATGTTCAAAACATCCTTAATGAAGTATCCCAAAATAAGCATGAATCACTATGTAGCATCAAGTTTACATGGCATCAAAATAACAGCAGGAAATGGACTTAGCGAAATCCTAAGTCCTTAAAAACAACAACATTGCGGAGGCTACTTTGCATGCTTGTGCTAGTCACCACATAGATCACAAAAATACAAGACAAGCACCTCTGTAAAGATGGCATGTTGTAGATCAAAACACATGTAGACCTCAAACTCATACGAAGCACACATCAAATGTGACAAAAAATGACAAATCACCATGATCTGATAAGTACCAGCAGCTAACATTTTATAGCACTCTTGCATCAATGAAAATGGCATCATAATGGGCAGAAACATGCATGGAAATGCTACTAGCATGAAGAGCTCAATGAGGCGAACAATTTTCTATATCATATGCATCATTTGGATCAACGAGGACGGAGATACGATGCGATGAACATGGCATAAAAACATAAGGGGGTTTGGGACTTAGAGAAATTTCACCTCCGCGAAAATCAACGCGGGACGAGGTGGTTCCGGTACGGAGTGGATCGGGATGCGGGGAGGCTGTTTGGTTCGACGACTGGGTGGATCTGGTCCAGCTTAGGGTGGATCAGGTCCGGCGACGACTCCGGCGAGGCGCGGCTCTCCGGCGAGGCGATGGGGAGGCGCGGGCAAGCTCCGGCTAGGTGGCGCGCCGGCCGGTGATGGAGGAAGGCGGCGGGGCGAAGGTGACGGAGACACGCGGCGGCGACGGCTCGCGATGGCTGAGGCGCTGGGCGGCGGCGCGCGCCGATGAGGCGGTGGTGGCCGGCGAGCGGGGCGGTGGAGCGCGAGGAGTGGGAGGGCGCGGGCGGCGGCGCGGAGACGATGGGCCTCACGGGCCCGCTTCGGGCCCGGTGGGCCGGCAGAGGTGGGAGCAGCGCGGGGACAGGTGGCGGCGCGGGATTCGCCAGGCTGCGGTGGCGGATGTGTCGGGCCATCGCGGACGCGTCCGGTGGCGGTGGGGGGCTAGACTAGGGTTTTGGATCCGGATTTTGGAGGGGGCTCACTTATTTATAGATAGAAGGAGGTAGGAGTGTCCAAAAGAGGTGTAGTTTTCGCCCACACGATCGTGATCCGACGACGGAGGACATGGAAGTGGTTTAGATGGCTTATGGGGCTGTTTTGGAGGGGTGTTGGGCTGTAACACACAAGAGGCTTTTGCGGTTCCCCGGTTAACCGTTGGAGCATCAAACGGCCTCCAAATGGGACGAAATTTGACAGGCGGTCAACCGGTGGTGTAGCAAGGCCACTTGGCAAATCTCGGTCCATTCCGAGGACATTTAACACCCGCTCATGAAAGGAGACAAGAGGGGCGTGCCGGTGCATGTGGGAGTGTCAGATTGGGAAACGGACAACAGGGAAAATGCTCGGATGCATGAGACGAACTTGAATGCAAATGCGATGCACATGATGACATGATATGAAATGCATGACATAAACAAAATGCAAAACAATGACAAAAACCCAACCATGAAGGGAATCTCATAACTTAAAGCCGAAAATGGCAAGAGTTAGAGTTAGAAATATGGCAAGTTACATCTGGGGTGTTACAACACTCCACCACTACGAGAGGATCTTGTCCCGAGATTTGGGACTGAAAGAACTCCGGATATTCGGAACGGAGGTGATCCTCACGCTCCCAGGTGGCTTCTCGGTCGGAATGGTGTGACCACTTCACTTTCAAGAATTTGATTGACTTGTTGCGAGTCTTGCGCCCGGTTTCTTCAAGAATAGCAACGGGATGCTCATGATACGACAGATCTTCTTGGAGATCAATCTCTTCAAAGTTGATGCTGCACTCAGGAGTCTTGAAGCACTTGCGAAGTTGTGACACGTGAAACACATCATGCACATTTGCGAAGTTGGACGGAAGCTCAAGTTGATAGGCGAGATCGCCTCTTTTACCAATGATCTTGAAAGGACCCATGTATCTAGGGTCAATCTTCCCTTTGATACCGAAGCGACGAGTAACTTTAATTGGAGAGACATGGAGGTAGACATGGTCTCCGATCTCGAAAGCCAAGTCACGGTGCTTGCTATCATAGTAACTCTTCTAGCGCGATTGCGCGACTTTGAGATTTTCATGGATGACTTTACACATTTCTTCAGCTTCTGTGATTAAGTCATTGCCAAGAAGTTGGCGTTCACCAGTCTCTGACAAATTGAGAGGAGTACAACACATTCTGCCATAGAGAATCTCAAATGGGGCCTTGCCCAAACTAGCTTGGAAGCTATTGTTGTAGGAGAACTCGACATATGGAATACAATCTTCCCACTTCATACCGAAGGAAATGACACAAGCCCTGAGCATATCTTCAAGGATTTGAATGACTCGATCAACTTGGCAACTAGTTTGAGGATGGAAAGCTGTGTTGAAGCGAATGTTGGTGCCCATGGCCTTCTGGAACGAGTCCCAGAACTTGGAGGGGAAAATGCTTCCACGATCTGAAGATATCAATTGTGGAATGCCGTGCAAAGAGACAATCCTCGAGGTGTATAGCTCTGCCAATTGAGCTGTTGTGATAGATTCTTTGATAGGAAGAAAATGAGCCACTTTTGTAAGCTTGTCGATGACAACGGAGATAGCATCATTTCCACTCTTGGACTTAGGAAATCCAGTCATGAAGTCCATCTCGATATGGTCAAACTTCCATTCTGGAATAGCAAGAGGTTGGAGGAGACCAACTGGTCATTGGTGTTCTGCTTTCACCCTTATGCAGACATCACATTCATTCACGAATTGAGCAATTTCTCGCTTCATTCGAGTCCACCAATATGACTGCTTGAGGTCATGATACATCTTCGTACTTCCAGGATGAATAGATAGGAGGGAATTGCGCGCCTTGTGCATAATGACTTTCCTTAGATCACCTTTAGGAACCACAATCCGGTCCTTGAAGAATAGAGTGTCTTTGTCATCAATGCGATAGCACTTGTATTTGGGTTGGCTCTTGGCAATCCCATGTTTCACCTTCTTCACCATGGAATCCAGGAGTTGTGCCTCACGAATTTGATCTTCCAAAGTAGGAGGGACTTGGAGGTTGGCAAGAAAGCCTTGAGGAACAACTTGGAGATTAAGTTTGCAGAAAGCTTCACAAAGGTCAGGTTGGAAGGGCTTGAGAATTAAGCTGTTGCAGTAAGCCTTCCTGCTCAAAGCATCTGCAATGACATTGGCCTTGCCTGGAGTATATTTAATACTCGGATTGTATTCTTGAATCATTTTGACCCGCCGAGTCTGCCTGAGGTTGAGGTTGGGTTGATTGAAGATGTACTTGAGGCTCTTATGATCAGTGAAGATGTCCACTTTCCTTCCCAACAAGAGATGTCTCCACGTTAATAATGCATGGACAACTGCCGCCAACTCAAGATCATGAGTGGGTTAGTTCCTTTCGTTGGGCTTCGAGTGGCGAGAGGTATAAGCCACAACTTTCTTCTCTTGCATTAACATAGCACTAATAGCTTGCAAGGAAGCACCACCGAAAACTTCAAATGGCTTGGACTCATCAGGAGGAGTCAAGACAGGAGCTGTGACCAGCTTCTCTTTGAGGGTGTTGAAAGCAATATCACATTCAGGCGTCCAGACATACTTGACGTGCTTCTGGAGGAGGTTGGAAAGAGGCTTTGCAATCTTAGAGAAATTCTCAATGAATCTTCGACAATAGCTTGCAAGCCCAAGAAAACTACGGAGCTACTTCACATTCCGAGGAGGTTCCCAATTCACAATTGCAGCCACCTTCTCGGGATTAACAGGGATGCCCTTGGCGGAGATGATATGACCAAGGTAAAGAACTTCGTCAAGCCAGAACTTACACTTGGAAAACTTCACATAGAATTGATGCTCTCTGAGTTTGTCGAGTACCAATCTCAAATGCTTGGCATGATCCTCCTTATTCTTGGAAAAGACCAGGATATCATCGAGATACACCAGGGCAAAATCATTTGTGTAAGGGTCGAAGATGAAGTTCATCATGCGAGAGAACGTTGGAGGAGCATTGACAAGGCCGAAAGACATGACAGTATATTCATAAGAACCATAGCTTGATCTGAAGGCTGTCTTGGGAATATCTTGTTCATGAATGCTAATCTGATGATAACCCATACGGAGGTCAAGCTTGGAGAATACTTTGGCCCCTTTAAGTTGCTCGAAAAGCTCATTGATGTTGGGAAGTGGATACTTGTTCTTTGTTGTCTTCTTGTTCAATGGATGGTAGTCGACGCAGAGTCGTTCTGTTCCATCCTTCTTCTTGACAAAAAGAACACCACAACCCCATGGAGACGAACTCGGTCTGATCAGACCCATACGCTCTTGTTCATCGAGTTGTTTCTTCAACTCCTTCAACTCCTTTGGTCCAAGCTTATAAGGACACTTGCAAACAGGTTCCGTGCCAGGCTCAAGATCGATAAGGAATTCAACTGGCCGGTGAGGAGGCATTCCTGGAAGCTCTTCTCGAAAGACGTCTTGATATTCACAAACGACTGGAATCTGGGAGATGGCATTCAACTCGCCCTTCTGATTGAGAGAAAACAGTCGAATGGTTTCATCCTGAGCGGCATAGATGATCACATCCTCAGAAGAGTGTGTCAATTGAATATGCCTGGCAGCACATGCAAGCCGAGCCTTGTGCCTAGAAAGCCAGTCCATCCCAAGAATTAGATCAATATCCGAGTCACCAAGAACAATTGGAGAAGACAGAAATTCATAGTTGCCCATCTTGATTACGGAATCCCGAACGAATACTCGAGAAGTCATTTGTCGAGCCGGAGAAACAATAGACAAAGGTCTCGGCAATAGTTGAGTAACCAAATCATGCATAGCCACAAAAGGTCTTGAAATGAAAGAATGCGATGCACCAGAATCGAATAAGACTTTTGCAGGAAAGTCATCAACAGGAAGATTACCCATGATTACTTCTGAAGAATCCTATTCTTGAGTTGCGTTCATCATGTTCACCTTTGCAACCTTGGAATTATGCTTGACCACTACATTGCTGGAAGATCTCACAGGAGGAGGAGGCGGAAGGCGCCTTTGGTTGAAGCACTTGTTTGCATAGTGCCCTTTCTGCTGACACTTGTTGCAAGTAACCTCTGAGAGCGGACAATGATAAGGAGCACTTGACCTTGGAGTTTGAGACTGAGCTTTGTTTTGATTGCCTGGGTTGGGTGGGTGGGAAGATCCATTGCCACCTTTGCTCTTCTGCTGGTAGGGCTGACGAAACAAAGGAGGAGGAGGAGGCAACCAGAACTTCTGTTGCTTAGCTGCCACTTGTGATGAAGAAGAAGATTGAACTGCATCCCTGACTCTCTTCTTAGATACCTCACACTTGAGCTGAGCAGCTTCTTTCTTTAGTGCCATATATTGTAGAATTGATCAAACTTAGTCGGCTCAAGAAGCACGAGAGCTAACTGCAGATCTTCTCTGAGGCCACCTCTGAATTGTTAGATCATACTCTTTTCATCAGGAACGTCCTGTTTAGCGAAGCGGGCAAGTTTCTGAAACCGGATATTGTATTGATACACGGACATGCTGCCTTGCTTGAGATTGCGGAAATCCTCACACTTGCTCTCAGCAACACTTGGTGGGATATGATGAGCTTTGAAGTCTCGGCAGAAATCATCCCTGATAATCACACGAACTCCTCTGGAATCTTTGTATTGTTGAAACCACTCAGCGGCTTGGTCCTTGAGTTGAAACGAAGCAAACTTGACAAAGTCCTCAGGCTGACATTGCTACATTCGAAATGTTTGCAGATGTCCATGAGCCAGTCGTCGGCGTTTGTGGCCTCGGCACACTTGCTGAAGGACTTCGGCTGGTTTGCGAGGAACTGGTTGAGGGTAGCAAACTGAGGCTGATAGTTGCCTTGGCCTTGATTTCCTTGGTTGCCTTGCCCTTGGTTGCGCTCTTGCAAGAGTTGCAAAAGCATCTGGTTGTTGCCATTGGTGGCTGCCATGCCAGCTTGCCATGCCTCCGGAGGTGGAGGTGGTGGCGGAGGGTTCGACTGATCTCCATCATTGCAGTCCGGATTCTGACGCGTTGGAGGAGCCATCCTGAAGAGGTTGACATCCGTTAGAATTTTTAAAGACATATATTCAAGCAGAATCAATGGATCAAAATTGCAACATATAATCTTAACATTCGAACAAGGATGAACGAATGAATTCCAAGGTAAATCATCACACGTCCATTAAGTTGAGACGCCACTTAGATAAAGGTAGATGAATAAAGCAACAAGCTATGGATATGAACAAATAAGTGGTAAGGATTACCCAATCACAAACCAAATATCTACGGGAAGAATATACTAGAGCTGCTTGAATTCTCACCTATAAAACTCCCGAAACTTTCTGGTTATGCAATCAGGTGTTGGGGATATAGGGGAAGCATAATATCTCACCCAAACTAACAATCCCTACATCCAGCTGTATCCATCCTTCAACACATAACCAAGAAACCTGCGGAAATCATGTACCTCAACCTTTGAAAAGCATCCGTTATACAAGTTATGGCAATACTCCCGAACTCCTTCCCCAGTACTGGATGGCGTCGAGGTTATCTCACCAACAACTGCATAAAGGAGATTTTTGATGTCGGCGAACTCAGGTATTCTAGAACTGCAACGATAAAATTGTGACGACAACACCTCGGAGCTCAACTCCCTGGGACTCTGCCACAACCCCTAAATGTTAGGAGGCACCAAGAACAATGTTCTCGTCACAAGACTATCGGAACGATTCCAAGATACCCGCGTGATCCTAATTTTTTTTCGTGAAATTTGAGGAGAGAAGAGTCAAAACTTCTACGCCAGGAGGCCTCACCAGAGCGATGAAGGGACTGAGGAGTAAAAAGAATCCTACTCTCCGATACATATAATCCTAAGACTCAAAACATTTTGTTCTAGACTCAACAGCGTCAACGATTCGATCAAGAAGGGGGCTCCTAAGTCGGGGAAGGCTCTGATTGCGAACTTGTAACACCCACAATGCGGCTATATCTCCCACGTGTCGGGGCACGACTTAGAGGCATAGCCACATGGTAGGCTTGTCGCAAGAGGGGTAATCTTTACACATCCCATGTACTGAA
The DNA here is from genome assembly GCF_018294505.1 of Triticum aestivum. Classification (NCBI taxonomy): domain Eukaryota; kingdom Viridiplantae; phylum Streptophyta; class Magnoliopsida; order Poales; family Poaceae; genus Triticum; species Triticum aestivum. The sequence goes on from NC_057800.1 coordinate 308,568,407, forward strand.
TAAGAAAGGGATAAAGAGTTGGCTTACAATCGCCACTTCACACAATACATAAATAATCCATACAACATCCAAAGTACAATCAAAGGTCCGATTACGGAACCAAAATAAAGGAAGACAACCCCAAATGCTAGATCCCCGATCGTCCCAACTGGGCTCCACTACTGATCATCAGGAAAAGAAACATAGTAACGGCCCGAATCCTCGTCGAACTCCCACTTGAGTTCGGTATCATCACCTGCACTGGTATCCTCGGCACCTACAACTGTTTGGAAGTATCCGTGAGTCACGAGGACTATGCAATCTCACACCCGCGAGATCAAGACTATTTAAGCTTAAGGGTAGGAAAGGGTAGTGAGGTGGAGCTGCAGCAAGCAGTAAGCATATATGGTGGCTAACATACACAAATAAGAGCGAGAAGAGAAGCAACACATAGTCGAGAAGCTATAAGTGATCAAGAAGTGATCCTGAAGCTACTTATGTTAAGCATAACACGAGACCGTGTTCTCTTCCTGGACTCCGCCGAAAAGAGACCATCATGGCAACACACGCGGTTGATTCATTTTAATTAAGTTAAGTGTCAAGTTCTCTACAACCGGACATTAACAAATTCCCATCTGCCACATAACCGCGGGCACGGCTCTCGAAAGTTTATACCCTGCAGGGGTGTCCCAACTTAGCCCATCACAAGCTCTCACGGTCAACGAAGGATATTCCTTCTCCCAGGAAGACCCGATCAGTCTCGGAATCTAGGTTACAAGACATTTCGACAATGGTAAAACAAGACCAACAAGACCACCCGATTGTGCCAACAAATCCCGATAGGAGCTGCACATATCTTGTTCTCAGGTCACAACAGATGATCAATCCGTACAACTAAAACCAACCCTCAAGTTTCCCTGAGGTGGCGCTGCAAGGGGCTCTAGTTTGGACCAACACTTAGAGGAGCACTGGCCCGGGGGGTTAAAATAAAGATGACCCTCGGGCTCGCGAAAAGTCAAGGGAAAAGGCTTAGCTGGCAAATGTTAAAACCAAGGTTGGGCCTTGCTGGAGGAGTTTTATTCAAAGCGAACTGTCAAGGGGTTCCCATAACACCCAACCGCGTAAGGAACGCAAAATCAAGGAACATAACACGGGTGTGACGGAACCTAAGGCGGCAAGAGTGGAACAAAACACCAGGCATAAGGCCGAGCCTTCCACCCTTTACCAAGTATATAAATGCATTAAAGTAAAAAGATATAATAATGATATCCCATAAATATCCATGTTCCAACATGGAACAAACTTCATCTTCACCTGCAACTAGCAACACTATAAGAGGGGCTGAGCAAAGCGGTAACATAGCCAAAAAATGGTTTGCTAGGAAGGTGGGTTAGAGGCTTGACATGGCAATATGGGTGGCATGATATATCAAGTGGTAGGTAGCGCGACATAGTGATAGAGCAAACAACTAGCAAGCAAAGATGGAAGTGATTTCAAGGGTATGGTCATCTTGCCTGCAAAGTTCTCAGAGTTGCCGAAAGCTTGATCCTCATAAGCGTACTCAACAGGTTCCTCGGTCACGTACTCATCTCCTGGCTCTACGCAAAGCAAGAACACATGCAAAGGAACAATAATCAATCACGGTGCAATGCACAAGCAACATGATGCAAAACATGGCATGATATGCAAGACATGATAAGCAATGCATATGCGAGCTCCCGAAGGGAAAGAATGATCAAGGCATCAACTTGGCCAACCAAGTATGCCACTGGAAAGTTGAGATGATTTTGATTGAAATCGATATAAGGATCGCTGGAAACGGATGCACGGTTTGCAAATGGCAAGCAAAACAAGAATGACACAAATTTGCGGTTAACAGCACGATGGCACTTAGAATGCAACAAGAAACTAAGCTACTGCACCCCAACATAGCAACAAAGCATATGGCAGTGATGTACACGAAATGCTTGACAAAACATGAATAATGAGCTACGGCCGAAACACACTAGAGCAGGTTCAAACAAGCATGGCAAAAATGCAAAAGATATCAGCTTCACAGACTTAGTGAACATACTAACATGCCAAAAACAACATCAGGAAGCAATGTTTAGAGCAAGCAAACATCATGCTAAAGGAACATATCATAGAAAACCAAGGCATGGCATGATTCTACTAAAAGCATAGATCAAAAGTCCCTTACTGAACATGAGCCAAAAAGCCTAGATCAAAAGTCCCTTACTGAACATGATGGCACCCATGTCAACATAGCAAGTTTTATTAACAGTTTCTAACTTGGCAGAAAAACAGAGCATGGCATAAGCAGATTTGTGATAGCAACTTTGCGAGCTCATGCCACTCACCACAAAGCATTGCATGACAAAACAAGCATACCAATAGCAAGATGACATGTTCATGAAGCTAACCATGGCAAGAGCAAGTTCATAGGATGCATGTATCACTAGCAACAACCATGGCAATATTGATTAACATGTTAACATTCTGCGAGGAACATTTTATAGCAAAAGTAGAGCAAGCAAATGACATGCTAGACAACTCCATAATTGCAAAAAGGGGCATGTATGGATAGAGCATAACCACATGTTCAAAACATCCTTAATGAAGTATCCCAAAATAAGCATGAATCACTATGTAGCTCAAGTTTACATTGCATCAAAATAACAGTAGGAAAAAGGACTTAGCAAAATCCTAAGTCCCTGAAAACAGCAACATTGTGGAGGCTACTTTGCATGCTTGTCCTAGTCACCACATAGATCACAAAAATACAAGACAAGCTCCTCTGTAAAGATGGTATGTTGTAGATCAAACTCATACGAAGCACACATCAAATGTGACAAAAAATGACAAATCACCATGATCTGATAAGTACCAGCAGCTAACATTTTATAGCACTCTTGCATCAATGAAAATGGCATCATAATGGGCAGAAACATGCATGGAAATGCTACTGGCATGAAGAGCTCAATGAGGCGAACAATTTTCTATATCATATGCATCATTTGGATCAACGAGCACGGAGATATGATGCTGTAAACATGGCATAAAAACATAAGGGGGTTTGGGACTTAGAGAAATTTCACCTCCGCAAAAGTTTTCACCTCCGCAAAAGTCAACGCGGGATGAGGTGGTTCCGGGACGGAGTGGATCGGGACGCGGGGAAGCCGTTTGGTTCGACGACTGGGTGGATCTGGTCCATCTTAGGGTGGATCTGGTCCGGCGACGACTCTGGCGAGGCGCGACTCTCCAGCGAGGCGATGGGGAGGTGCGGGCGAGCTCTGGTGAGGTGGTGCGCTGGCCGGTGATGGAGGAAGGCGGCGGGGCGAAGGTGACGGAGACCCGCGGCGGCGGCGGCTCGCGGTGGCCAAGGCGCTGGGTGGCGGGGATGGCGCAGCGGTGGTGCGGCGTGCTTCGACGTAGCACGGCCGGCGAGTGGGGCGGCGGCAGTGGCCGGCGAGCGGGCCAAGAGAGCAGGAGGGCGTGAGCGGCGGCGCAGAGGCGATGGGCCTCGCGGGCCTTCTTCGGGCCCGGTGGGCCGGCGGCGGTGGGAGCGGCCCTGGGACAAGTGGCGTTGCGGGATTCGCCGGGCGGCGGCGGCGGACGTGTCCGGTGGCGGCGGGGGAGGCTAGACTAGGGTTTTGGATCCGGATTTTGGAGGGGGATCACTTATTTATAGATAGAAGGAGGTAGGAGTTTCCAAAAGAGGTGTAGTTTTCGCCCACACGATCGTGATCCGACGACGGAGGACATTGAAGTTGTTTAGATGGGTTATGGGGCTGTTTTGGAGGGGTGTTGGGCTGCAACACACAAGAGGCTTTTGCGGTTCCCCGGTTAACCGTTGGAGCATCAAACGGCCTCCAAATGGGATGAAATTTGATAGGCGGTCTACCGGTGGTGTACCAAGGCCACTTGGCAAATCTCGGTCCATTCCGAGGAAGTTTAACACCCGCTCAGAAAAGGAGACAAGAGGGGTGCGCCGGTGCATGTGGGAATGTCGGATTGCGAAACGGACAACGGGGAAAATGCTCGGACGCAGGAGACGAACACGAATGCAAATGCGATGCACATGATGACATGATATGAAATGCATGACATGAACAAAATGCAAAACGAAGACAAAAGCCCAACCACGAAGGGAATCTCATAACTTAAATCCGAAAATGGCAAGAGTCGAGTTACAAATATGGCAAGTTACATCCGGGGTGTTACAATGGGGCATTGGATGCTAACCAGATAATATGGACTTGGAAGGATTTGTTCGAATTTGACGTAGTCGGATCCGAGTCGAGATAAGGTCCGAGTCGGACAGACCCAACTATGAGATGCAGCAATATGTCATCTGTGAGTCTCTAGTACAACATACGTTCTATGTCCTAAGACCTGAGCTCGCGCATGTTCTCGAGATGGTGACAGACTTGCTTTGGTCCAGCCAAACGCTACTCCGTGACTGGGTAGTTACAAAGGTAGGTTTTGGGCTTGTTCAGACCCATGCTGCGAGACATGGTCGAGCAAGATGGGATTTGCCCCTCCAATCAGGAGAGATATACTTTGGGCCCCTTGTGTGATCCGACCAGGATAAGCATATGGCCAAGCAGCAAGGATTATGAGATAATCTGGTTTGTGGTTGGCATCACTGGAACGAGAAAGAGGTCGGGCTAACACAAGGATGACTGACTCGCCTTGAGCCTGACAACATATATCGTGTGGCAAAAGGAATGGAAGTATGATGTACAGGTTCACCTAACCAGCTTCATAGTCTGCTTGGTGTTCGGCATGCCTTTCTAGGGGCCGCTACCAACCGTGCAGTTCGGAGGTGATCCAAACTGCAACCAAGCCGGCTTGAACCTCAGGGGTCGCGTGCTTAAGGGAAGCAACCTACAAGGTCGGATCCGAGGACACTGGTCGGATGTGATCCGAGCTGTGTTCGGATATTGGTTGAGTAGACTTGTGGTCTTTAGGGTCCTTGCGAGGCCCAAGTGTTGAGCCCGCGATGGACACCTATATAAAGTGGGGGTGCGGCACACTCATGCGGCTGATCGCTTCGGCGCTGTCACTAGGGTTTGCATGTGCTGCGAATAGACACCTCCACTCGCCACCGGTTGTGTGATCGGACCTAGCAGTCTGCCGCATGATGTTCCTCCTACACGCACGGATACCGTTTGATGCGGTGCACCTGCGCTGCTCCGGTGAACTTGTACGTGGGATCCGGCGACCGGCTGTTCGAGGGAGATCGGACGAGGAGGAGACGATCCATGCGGACACGCCAAAACACACTTGAACACGTTCAAACAAGCATGGCAAAAGTGCAAAAGATATCAGCTTCACAGACTTGGTGAACATACTAACATGCCAAAAACAACATCAGGAAGCAATGTTTAGAGCAAGCAAACATCATGCTACAGGAACATATCATAGCAAACCAAGGCATGGCACGATTCTACTAAAAGCATAGATCAAAAGTCCCTTACTGAACATGAGCCAAAAACCATTGATCAAAAGTCCCTTACTGAACATGATGGCACCCATGTCAACACATCAAGTTTTATTAACAGTTTCAGACGTGGCAGAAAAACAGAGCATGGCATAAGCAGATTTGTGATAGCAACTTTGCGAGCTCATGCCACTCACCACAAAGCATTGCATGACAAAACAAGCATACCAACAGCAAGATGACATGTTCATGAAGCTAACCATGGCAAGAGCAAGTTCATATGATGCATGTATCACTAGCAACAACCATGGCAATATTGATTAACAGGTTAACATTCTGCGAGGAACATTTTATAGCAAAAGTAGAGCAAGCAAATGACATGCTAGACAACTCCATAATTGCAAAAAGGGGCATGTATGGATAGAGCATAACCACATGTTCAAAACATCCTTAATGAAGTATCCCAAAATAAGCATGAATCACTATGTAGCTCAAGTTTACATGGCATCAAAATAACAACAGGAAAAGGACTTAGCAAAATCCTAAGTCCCTGAAAATAGCAACATTGCGGAGGCTACTTTGCATGCTTGTCCTAGTCACCACATAGATCACAAAAATACAATACAAGCTCCTCTGTAAAGATGTCATGTTGTAGATCAAAACACATGTAGACCTCAAACTCATACGAAGCACACATCAAATGTGACAATAAATGACAAATCACCATGATCTGATAAGTACCAGCAGCTAACATTTCATAGCAGTCTTGCATCAATGAAAATGGCATCATAATGGGCAGAAACATGCATGGAAATGCTACTGGCATGAAGAGCTCAATGAGGCAAACAATTTGCTATATCATATGCATCATTTGGATCAACGAGCACGGAGATACGATGCGATGAACATGGCATAAAAACATAAGGGGGTTTGGGACTTAGAGAAATTTCACCTCCGCGAAAATCAAAGCGGGACGAGGTGGTTCCGGGACGGAGTGGATCGGGACGCGGGGAGGCCGTTTGGTTCGACGACTGGGTGGATCTGGTCCAGCTTAGGGTGGATCTGGTCCGGCGACGACTCTGGCGAGGCGATGGGGAGGCGCGGGCAAGCTCCGACGAGGTGGCGCGCTGGCCGGTGATGGAGGAAGGCGGCGGGGCGAAGGTGACGGAGACACACGGCGGC
>NC_057800.1:308575511-308580898 GCF_018294505.1 Triticum aestivum
GGCGGCGGTGGCGGACATGTCCGACCGTTGTGGACGCGTCCGGTGGCGGTGGGGGGGGGGGGCTAGACTAGGGTTTTGGATCCGGATTTTGGAGGGGGGTCACTTATTTATAGATAGAAGGAGGTAGGAGTGTCCAAAAGAGGTGTAGTTTTCGCCCACACGATCATGATCCGACGACGGAGGACATGGAAGTGGTTTAGATGGGTTATGGGGCTGTTTTGGAGGGGTGTTGGGCTGCAACACACAAGAGGCTTTTGCGGTTCCCCGGTTAACCGTTGGAGCATCAAACGGCCTCCAAATGGGACGAAATTTGACAGGCGGTCTACCGGTAGTGTAGCAAGGCCACTTGGCAAATATCGTTCCATTCCGAGGACATTTAACACCCGCTCACAAAAGGAGACAAGAGGGATGCGCCGGTGCATGTGTGAGTGTCGGATTGCGAAACGGACAATAGGGAAAATGCTCAGATGCATGAGACAAACACGAATGCAAATGCAATGCACATGATGACATGATATGAAATGCATGACATGAACAAAATGCAAAACAAAGACAAAATCCCAACCATGAAGGGAATCTCATAACTTAAAGCCGAAAATGGCAAGAGTTGGAGTTACAAATATCGCTAGTTACATCCGGGGTGTTACAACACTCCACCACTACGAGAGGATCTTGTCCCGAGATCTGGGACTGAAAGAACTCCGGATATTCGGAACGGAGGTGATCCTCGCGCTCCTAGGTGGCTTCTCGGTCGGAATGGTGTGACCACTTCACTTTCAAGAATTTGATTGACTTGTTGCGAGTCTTGCGCCCGGTTTCTTCAAGAATAGCAACGGGATGATCATGATACGACAGATCTTCTTGGAGATCAATCTCTTCAAAGTTGATGCTGCGCTCAGGAGTCTTGAAGCACTTGCGAAGTTGTGACACATGAAACACATCGTGCACATTTGCGAAGTCGGACGAAAGCTCAAGTTGATAGGCGAGATCACCTCTTTTACCAATGATCTTGAAAGGACCCATGTATCTAGGGGCAATCTTCCCTTTGATACTGAAGCGAGGAGTAACTTTCATTGGAGAGACGTGGAGGTAGACATGGTCTCCGATCTCGAAAGCCAAGTCACGGTGCTTGCTATCATAGTAACTCTTCTGGCGCGATTGCATGGCTTTGAGATTTTCACGGATGACTTTACACATTTCTTTAGCTTCTGTGATTAAGTCATTGCCAAGAAGTTGGCATTCACCAGTCTCTGACAAATTGAGAGGAGTACAACACTTTTTGCCATAGAGAATTTTGAATGGGGCCTTGCTCGAACTGGCTTGGAAGCTATTGTTGTAGGAGAACTCGGCATATGGAATACAATCTTTCCTGTTCATACCGAAGGAAATGACACAAGCCCTGAGCATATCTTCAAGGATTTGATTGACTCGATCAACTTGGCCACTAGTTTGAGGATGGAAAGCTGTGTTGAAGCGAATGTTGGTGCCCATGGTCTTCTGGAACGAGTCCCAGAACTTGGAGGGGAAAATGCTTCCACGATCTAAAGATATCAATTGCGGAATGCCGTGCAAAGAGACAATCCTCGAGGTGTATAGCTCTGCCAATTGAGCTGTTGTGATAGATTCTTTGATAGGAAGAAAATGAGCCACTTTTGTAAGCTTGTCGATGACAACGGAGATAGCATCATTTCCACTCTTGGACTTAGGAAATCCAGTCACGAAGTCCATCTCTATATGGTCAAACTTCCATTCTGGAATAGCAAGAGGTTGGAGGAGACCAGCTGGTCGTTGGTGTTCTGCTTTCACCCTTCTGTAGACATCACATTCATTCACGAATTGAGCAATTTCTCGCTTCATTCGAGTCCACCAATATGACTGCTTGAGGTCATGATACATCTTCGTACTTCCAGATTGAATGGATAGGAGGGAATTGTGCGCCTTGTGCATAATGACTTTCCTGAGATCACCTTTAGGAACCACAATCCGGTCCTTGAAGAATAGAGTGTCTTTGTCATCAAAGTGATAGCACTTGTATTTGGGTTGGCTCTTGGCAATCCCATGTTTCACCTTCTTCACCATGGAATCCAGGAGTTGTGCCTCACGAATTTGATCTTCCAAAGTAGGAGGGACTTGGAGGTTGGCAAGAAAGCCTTGAGGAACAACTTGGAGATTTAGTTTGCAGAAAGCTTCATAAAGGTCGGGTTGGAAGGGCTTGAGAATTAAGCTGTTGCAGTAAGCCTTCCTGCTCAAAGCATCTGCAATGACATCGGCCTTGCCTGGAGTATATTTAATACTCATATTGTATTCTTGAATCATTTTGACCCGTCGAGTTTGCCTGAGGTTGAGGTTGGGTTGAGTGAAGATGTACTTGAGGCTCTTATGATCAGTGAAGATGTCCACTTTCCTTCCCAACAAGAGATGTCTCCACGTTAATAATGCATGGACAACTGCCGCCAACTCAAGATCATGAGTGGGGTAGTTCCTTTCGTTGGGTTTCAACTGGCGAGAGGTATAAGCCACAACTTTCTTCTCTTGCATTAACACAGCACCAAGACCTTGCAAGGAAGCATCATCAGGAGGAGTCAAGATAGGAGCTGTGACCAGCTTCTCTTTGAGGGTGTTGAAAGCAACGTCACATTCAGGCATCCAGACATACTTGACGTGCTTCTGGAGGAGGTTGGAAAGAGGCTTTGCAATCTGAGAGAAATTCTCAACGAATCTTCGACAATAGCTTGCATGCCCAAGAAAACTGCGGAGCTACTTCACATTCTGAGGAGGTTCCCAATTCACAATTGCAGACACCTTCTCGGGATTAACAGCGATGCCCTTGGCGGAGATGATATGACCAAGGTAAAGAACGTCGTCAAGCCAGAACTCACACTTGGAAAACTTCGCATAGAATTGATGCTCTCTGAGTTTGTCGAGTACCAATCTCAAATGCTTGGCATGATCCTCCTTATTCTTGGAAAAGACCAGGATATCATCGAGATACACCAGGGCAAAATCATTTGTGTAAGGGTCGAAGATGAAGTTCATCATGCAAGAGAACGTTGGAGGAGCATTGACAAGGCCGAAAGACATGACAGTATATTCATAAGAACCATAGCTTGATCTGAAGGCTGTCTTGGGAATATCTTTTTCATGAATGCAAATCTGATGATAACCCATACGGAGATCAAGCTTGGAGAATACTTTGGCCCCTTTAAGTTTCTCGAAAAGCTCATTGATGTTCGGAAGTGGATACTTGTTATTTATTGTCTTCTTGTTCAATGGACGGTAGTCGACGCAGAGTCGTTCTGCTCCATCCTTTTTCTTGATAAAAAGAACACCACAACCCCATGGAGACGAACTCGGTCTGATCAGACCCATACGCTCTTGTTCATCGAGTTGTTTCTTCAACTCCTTCAACTCCTTTGGTCCAAGCTTATAAGGACACTTGCAAACAGGTTCCGTGCCAGGCTCAAGATCGATAACGAATTCAACTGGCCGGTGAGGAGGCATTCCTGGAAGCTCTTCTCGAAAGACGTCTTGATATTCACAAATGACTGGAATCTGGGAGATGGCATTCAACTCGCCCTTCTCATTGAGAGAAAACAGTCGAATGGTTTCATCCTGAGCGGCATAGATGGTCACATCCTCAGAAGAGTGTGTCAATTGAATCTGCCTGGCAGCACAATCAAGCCGAGCCTTGTGCTTAGAAAGCCAGTCCATCCCGAGAATTAGATCAATATCCGAGTCACCAAGAACAATTGGAGAAGACATAAATTCATAGTTTCCCATCTTGATAATGGAATCCCGAACGAATACTCGAGAAGTCATTTGTCGAGCTGGAGAAACAATAGACAAAGGTCTCGGCAATAGTTGAGTAACCAAATCATGCATAGCCACAAAAGGTCTTGAAATGAAAGAATGTGATGCACCAGAATCGAATAAGACTTTTGCAGGAAATTCATCAATAGGAAGATTACCCATGATTACTTCCGAAGAATCCTCTTCTTGAGTTGCGTTCATCATGTTCACCGTTGCAACCTTGGAATTATGCTTGACCACTGCATTGCTGGAAGATCTCACAGGAGGAGGAGGCGGAAGGCGCCTTTGGTTGAAGCAGTTGTTTGCATAGTGCCCTTTCTGCTGACACTTGTTGTAAGTAACCTCTTAGAGTGGACAATGATAAGGAGCACTTGACCTTGAAGTTTGAGACTGAGCTTTGTTCTGATAGCCTGGGTTGGGTGGGTGGGAAGATCCATTTCCACCTTTGCTCTTCTGCTGGCAGGGCTGACAAAACGAAGGAGGAGGAGGAGGAGGCAACCAGAACTTCTGTTGCTTAGCTGCCACTTGTGATGAAGAAGAAGATTGAACTGCATCCCTAACTCTCTTCTTAGATGCCTCACACTTGAGCTGAGCAGCTTCTTGCTTTAGTGCCATATTGTAGAATTGATCAAACTTAGTCGGCTCAAGAAGCACGAGAGCTAACTACAGATCTTCTCTGAGGCCACCTCTGAATTGATAGATCATACTCTTTTCATCAGGAACGTCTTGTTTAGCGAAGCGGGCAAGTTTCTGAAACCGGATATTGTATTGATACATGAACATGCTGCCTTGCTTGAGGTTGTAGAACTCCTCATGCTTGCTCTCAGCAACACTTGGTGGGATGTGATGAGCTTTGAAGTCTCGGCAGAAATCATCCCAGGTAATCACACGACCTCCTCTGGAATCTCCGTATTGTTGAAACCACTCAGCAGCTTGGTCCTTGAGTTGAAACGAAGCAAACTTGACAAAGTCCTTAGGCTGACATTGCTACATTCAAAATGTTTGCAGATGTCCATGAGCCAGTCGTCGATGTCTGTGGCCTCGGCACACTTGCTGACACTACAAAAAAAGACACATCCGTGACATTTTGGGCCGAACGAATTTTTTTCTGTCATACATATGACACTTCTATGACGATAATTGTGACAAAACCCGGTATCATCATAGATGTGGTGGGATCCTAATTCTATGACAAAAAATCATGAAAGAAAATGGGCATTTCGTCCTGGGCGGGCCGAAGACGCAGCTGCATGACATTCTTTGGGCTGTCTATGCCGGAAAAATCCGTGGTAGAAGCGAGGGGGAGGAAAATTTCGGGTAGTTCCCGGTTACGGTGGGAGGTCGGGGCCGAGCGATGCGTGTTTCTCTCATACACGTACGCGCGTGTGTGCAAGGCGTTGGCTCTAACTAAACCCGAGCAAAGCATTGGGCTCTAACTAAACCCGAGCGATTGCACTGCAAGCTACGCGTTACTGAACCCGAGCGATCGATCGATGGCTATTAACTGAACCCGATCGAGCGATTCCTTCGCTACTGCTGCTAACTGAAGCCGATCGATGCTGCCTCTGGATGAACAG
>NC_057800.1:308581161-308582524 GCF_018294505.1 Triticum aestivum
TGGATGAACATGACCCCGATCGATCGAGCCGGTTGGGGCTGGATGAACAGGACCCCGTGGAGGGCTGGATGAACAGGACCACCCCGTGGAGGGCAGGATGAACAGTAGACGGTAGGATGAACAGTAGCCCGTGGAGGGGTGGTTGAACAGGAGCCCGTGGAGAGGGCTGGTTGAACAGTAGCCGGTGGAGTAGTGCGCGGTGGAGGCTGGATGAACAGGAGCCCGTGGATGAACTGTCGCAGGTGGAGGCTGGAGGAGGTCGACGGTGGATGAACAGTAGCTCGTGGACTGTAACACCCTCGATGCGGCTATATCTCCCACGTGTCGAAGCACGACTTAGAGGCATAACCGCATTGAAGGCAATGTCGCAAGCGAGGTAATCTTCACACAACCCATGTAATACATAAGGGAAAGAGATACATAGTTGGCTTACAATCACCACTTCACACAATACATGAATAAAGCATTACATCATCCAAATACAATCAGGGTCCGACTACGGAACCAAAATAAAAGAAGAACCCCAAATGCGACAAAGGTCCCCGGTCGACCCCAACTGGGCTCCACTACTGATCAACTAGAGCGAAACAACACAAAGGACAAGATCTTCATCAAGCTCCTCCTGAGCTTGGTTGCGTCATCTGCACGGACTCATCGACACCTGCAAGCTGGTTTTGGAAGTATCTGTGAGCCACGGGGGCTCAACAATCTCGCACCCTCGCGATCAAGACTATTTAAGCTTATGGGTAAGGTAAAAGTTATGAGGTGGAGCTACAACAAGTGACTAGCGCATCTGGTGGCTAACCTGTTCGCAAAAGAGAGCGAGAAGAGGAGGCAAAGCACGATCGTGAAACTATGATCAAGAAGTGATCCTAGAACAACCTACGTCAAGCATTACTCCAACACCGTGTTCACTTCTCGGATTCCGCCGGAAAGAGACCATCACGGTTACACACGCGGTTGATTCATTTTAATTAAGTTAAGGTTCAAGTTATCTACAACCGGACATTAACAAATTCCCATCTGCCCATAACCACGGGCACGACTTTCGAAAGTTCAAATCCCTGCAGGGGTGTCCCAACTTAGCCCATGACAAGCTCTCACGGTCAATGGAGGAATAGACCTCCTCCCGAGACATTCCGATCAGACTCGGTATCCCGGTTCTACAAGACATCCTCGACAATGGTAAAACAAGTCCAGCAAGACCACCCGATGCGCCGACATCCCGATAGGAGCTACACATATCTCGTTCTCAGGGCAACACCGGATAAGCAATCCGTACAACTAAAACCAGCCCTCGAGTTTCCCCGAGGTGGCGCTGCAAGGGGCTCTAGTTTGGACCAACGCTTAGACAAGCACTGGC
>NC_057800.1:308582766-308593095 GCF_018294505.1 Triticum aestivum
GATGACCCTTGGGCTGGCCTAACCCAAGGGAAAAAGAGGCTAGGTGGCAGATGGTAAAACCAATGTTGGGCCTTGCTGGAGGAGTTTTATTCAAAGCGAACTGTCAAGGGGTTCCCATTATAACCCAACCGCGTAAGGAACGCAAAATTCGGGAACATAACACCGATATGTCGGAAACTAGGGCGGCAAGAGTGGAACAAAACACCAGGCATAAGGCCGAGCCTTCCACCCTTTACCAAGTATATAGATGCATTAATTAAATAAGATATAATGTGATATCCCAACAAGTAAACATGTTCCAACAAGGAACAACATCTCCATGTTCCAACAAGGAACAAACTTCAATCTTCACCTGCAACTAACAACGCTATAAGAGGGGCTGAGCAAAGCGGTAACATAGCCAATCAACGGTTTGCTAGGACAAGGTGGGTTAGAGGCTTGGCTCAACAATTCGGGAGGCATGATAAGCAAGTGGTAGGTATCGCAGCATAGGCATAGCAAAAGAGCGAGCATCTAGCAAGCAAAGATAGAAGTGATTTCGAGGGTATGATCATCTTGCCTGAAATCCCGCAAGGAAGAAGAACGAGTCCATGAAGAAGACAAACGGACATAGACGAATGGGTCCTCACAAACACGACGTTACCGGAACCAACCCGAAGAAGCAAACACCGGAAAGAAGCACACAACATAGTAAACAACCAACACATGAACATGGTATGATATGCGAGATGCAGTATGCGATGCATATGCATGATTTGACAAGGAATGATTGAACCTGGCCTCAACTTGGAAATCCAAGCGTGCCACTGTAAAGGTGAGAAGAAATCGCTTGAAAACGATATAAAGATCACCGGAATCGGAGTTACGGTTTGGAAATGGCAAGCGATTCAAATATGACACCGGTCTGCGATATACAGCAAGTAGCCAACTAAATGCAACAAGATGAACATGCTACAACACTCAAACATGGCAACAAAATACATGGCAGGAATCCATTCATGAAGCTTAACAAAAGTCTAGCACTGATCTACGGCCAATTCATACATTAACAGGTTCAAACAAGCATGGCAAAAATGCATATGGTAAATAGATTTCAGACTTAAGTGAAATTAACACTTGTCTGGAATTTCAGATCAGGTAGCACTTCAGAGCATGAAAACTATATTCTACAGGACCTGAACATGGCAAAGTAAAGCATGGCATGGAGCTACTCAAAGAGCTTAACAAAAGTCCCTTAGTGACCTTGAGCCAAAAGGGATCAGAAAATACAATTGCAAGCATGTGAACATGGCAAAAACATAATCAGACCACAGACTTGGTGAAAACTGGAGCATGCTGAAACAGATATCAAGTAGGCATGTTTACGAGCTCGATGCACTCACTACGGAACAAATCATGACAAGCTAAGCATACACCCATCAAGAATACACAAAAAGCAAGCTAGACATGGCAAGAACAATAGCATAGCATGCACGGATCAACTACAACATCCCCGGCAAAATTGCTAACAAGTAGACAATCTGCCCAGATTCATGAAATGACAAAAGTAGAGCTCGATTGACTCAAGCTAGGGTGCTCCATAATTGCAAACAAATACATGGATGGATACAACACTACAAGATTAACAAAACATCCTTACTGATCATTCTCAAAAGAGGCATGGGTCACTAGGAAACAACATGAACATATGGCATAATGAGATAAATAGACCAAGGACTTAGTGGAAATGATAAGTCCCTGAAATCAGCATTAACAAGTGCACCACTTTGCAAGCTTGTGCTAGTCACCACACACATAAAAAAAATACATGGGTTGCACCTCTGGAAAGATGGCAAAACCCTTAACAAAACATATGTAGAGCTCATGGGCATATCATGTACACAATAATCATGGCAAAAATGACAAATATCTAAATGGAGCAGCAGATCTGACAAAAATCTCAAGTAGCACTCTTCTAACAGCATTTCGGGCATCAAGATGAACTCAAATTAAAATGATGCAATGAGGTGAAATGATGTACTCTCCGAGGCAAACATTTTGATATGCTATATGCCCAAAACGGAGCTACGGATGTGGAGTTACGACATGATGAACAAGGGCATATGGATCTGGGAATTTCAGGGACTTGGTGAAATTATACCTCCGTGAAAGTCAACGCGGGACGGAGGGATCCGGGACGGGAAGATCCGGATCGGGACGAGGCTGTTTGGATGGAGGGTGTGGTGGATCTGATCCACCCTCCGGGATCACGCCGGAGTGGAGGAAGACGCCGGCGAGGTGGCGCATTCCGGCGATGTCCGACGACGAGGGGCGGCGCAGAGGGCGGTGGTGGCCCTTGACGAGGCGGCGGAGGAGATGGCCGGCTCGGGCCGCACATAATGGCGGGGAGCGGGCGACGGTCACCGGCAGATGCGGCGGCAGAGGCGGCGCACGGGAGCTGGTCGGCGACGAACTCCGGCCAGCGAGCGGGAGCGGCGCGGCGGAGGCGGGCTGCCTGGGCGGCGGCGGCTGGAACGGGGAACGGCCCGGTGGCGCGCGGAGGAGGGCCCGCCCTAGGCCGAGCGGGCCGGCGGCGGGGGAGGTGGCTGAGCGAACCGGTTAGAGCCACGTGGCGGCGGCGGGACAGGTCGGACATGTCCGGCCTGGCGGACTTCGTCCGGCGGCGCGAGGGGGAAGATGGCTAGGGTTCATCCGCGAATTTCGGGAGGGTTGCACATATATATAGGTAGAGGGAGCTAGGAGAGTCCAAATGAGGTGCAGTTTTCGGCCACGCGATCATGATCGAACGGCCTAGATGATGGAGGGGGTTTAGGTGGGATTTTGGGCCACTTTGGAAGGGTGTTGGGCTGCAACACACACGAGGCCTTTTCGGTCCCTCGATTAACCGTTGGAGTATCAAACGAAGTCCAAATGGTATGAAACTTGACAGGAGGTCTACCGGTAGTAAACCAAGGCCGCATGACAAGTCTTGGTCCAATCCGGAAATGTTTAACCCCCACACACGAAAGGAAGGTAGAAAAGACCACCGGAGGAGAACGAAGCGCCGGAATGCAAAACGAACAACGGGGAAAATGCTCGGATGCATGAGACGAACATGTATGCAAATGAAATGCACATGATGACATGATATGCAATGCATGACACGCAGCAATGACATGGCAACAACAACGAATAACTGGACGACACCTGGCACAACGGTCTCGGGGCGTTACATGGAGGCTGGAGGGGGTCGACGGTGGAGATGAACAGTATCCCGTGGAGTCCCGTTTTGCGGCACGCCACACCCCTCCCGATGAACATGACCCCCGTTTCGACCGTAGCACTCCAACACAAGTCCGTTTCATCCTTTTTGCGGTATGCCACACCCCTCCCGATCAACAGGACCCCCGTTTCGACCGTAGGAGGTCCGTTTCCTCCATTTTGCGGTATGCCAGACCCCTCCCGATCAACAGGACCCCGTTTCGAACGTGGCCAGTCGAACACAAGGCCGTTTCCTCTGTTCTGTGGTACGCCAGGCCTCGTTTCCATCGCTTGTTCCGTCCAAGCCCTCTCGATGAACACGACGCATTCCGTTGCCTCCCCATGAACACGACGCATTCCGTTGCCTCCCCATGAACACGACGACGACGCTGTTTCTCCGTTCTGACCAGCCATGTACACGAGCCCTGGCCGTATGTATGCGCGAGTAGGCGTTCGAGACCCCGCCCGTATGTACAAATACGTGGCCGTATTTTCTTTCTTGCACTCTGGCCGCTGTACGTACGTGTACATTCTACGTGCACGCCTCTACTACGACACGTGCGCACCTCTACATCGACCAGTCTATATGTACGTACACGTTCGCGACCAGAATGACAACGCTACGTACACTTTGACCAGGTGGGTCCCGACTGTCAGGCACTTCCTTGCCTGCGAAGATGTAGCTAGTGGGTCCCAGCAGTCAGGGGGCGAATCGTTTTTTTGCCCGGACGCACTTCCTTGCGTGCGAAGATGTAGCTGGTGGGTCCCAGCAGTCAGGGGGAAAAGCTTTTTTTGCGAAATACAGTGGCCCGTCCGGTGGGTCAAAGCTGTCAGGTGGAGGAATCATTATTTTGCGCGTAATAAGGAGGCACTATAACACCCCGGATGTAATTTATCTAATATGTACTCCAACTCTTGCCGTTTCCGGCGCTAAGTTATTTTATTTCCTCGGGTTCGGATTTTTGTCTCCGTGTGTTGTTGTTGGTTGTCATGCATCTCATATCATGTCATCATGTGCATTGCATTTGTATACGTGTTCGTCTCATGCATCCGAGCATTTTCCCCGTTTTCCGTTTTGCATTCCGGCGCTCCTATCTCCTCCGATGGTCCTTTCTACCTTCTTTTCGTGTGTGGGGGTTAAACATTTCCGGATTGGACCGAGACTTGCCAAGCGGCCTTGGTTTACTACCGGTAGACCGCCTGTCAAGTTTCGTACCATTTGGACTTCGTTTGATGCTCCAACGGTTAACCGAGGGACCAAAAAGGCCTCGTGTGTGTTGCAGCCCAACACCCTTCCAATTTGGCCCAAAACCCTCAACATCATCTATAGCGTTCGATCACGATCGCGTGGCCAAAAACAGCACCTCATTTGGAAGCTCCTCCTATGTATAAATAGGCATCTCCCCCGAAATTCCCGGATCAAACCACCCTAACCCTAGCGTTCGTCCTCCTCCCGCCGCCGGACGCATCCGGATCGGACCGGACACGTCCGTGCCGCCGCACCCAACTTGTCACCGCGCGCCACGTGGCAGGCCATCCCCGCCGCCGCCGCGAAGGCCCGCCGGCCCGAAGCCGGCCCTCCCCGCGATTTGCCCAGGCCAGAGGCGCCTCCCCGCGAGCCGTCGTCTTCCTCCTCCGCGCGCCCGGCCGCCGCCTTCCTCCGCCCGGCGCCCCGCCTCTCGCCTGCAAGCCGCACTCTGGCGAGCCTCCGCGCCGCCCGACGACCTCGTCCGCCGCCCCTCCACCTCGCCGTTCCACCGCACCATGCCGCCCAGGCGAGCTCCCTCACCGGCCGGCCTCTCCTCCCCTCAAGTCCCTCTCTGGCCTCCTCCGCGGCAAGTTCATCTCCGGCAACCTCCGAGCTACAGTAACTCCAGCGAGCGCATCGGGAACCATGCCAGATCTGGATCTGAGAATCTCTCCTCGGTTGACTTTCTCCCAAAACCCTAGATTAATTTGTATTTTTCATCATGTTATATCTCCGCATCCATAGCTCCATTTTGGGCGTGTAGCATATCAAAATGTTCGTCTCAGAGAGTACATCATTTCATCTCATTGCATCATTTTCATTTGGGCTCATATTGATGCCCGAAATGCTGTTGGAAGAGTGCTATTTGAGTTAATTGTCAGATCTGCTGCACCAAATAGCTATTTGTCATTTTTGCCATAATTACTGTGTGCATGATATGCTCCTGAGCTCTACATGAGTTTTATTATATGCTTTGCCATCTTTACAGAGGTGCTATCCATGCATTTTTGTAATGTGTGTGGTGACTAGCACAAGCTTGCAAAGTAGTGCATTCGTTAATGCTGATTTTAGGGACTTCGAATTTTTCTAAGTCCTTGATCTGTTTTTATCAATATGCCATATGTTCTTGTTGTTTCCTAGTGATCCGTGCCTCTTTTGAGGATGATCAGTAAGGATTATTTGTTAATCTTGTAGTGCTCTATCCATACATGTCTTTGCTTGCATTTATGGAGCACCCTAGCTTGAGTCAATCGAGCTCTACTTTTGCTATTTCGTGAATCTGGGCAGATTGTCTACTTGTTAGCGATTTTGCCGAGGATGTTGTTGTTGATCCGTGCATGCTATGTTGTTGTTCTTGCCATGTCTAGCTTATATAATGTGTATTCTTGAAGGGTGTATGCTTAGTTTGTCATGCCTTGCTATGTAGTGAGTGCATCGAGCTCGTAAACATGCCTACACGTTAACAGATTTGCATGCTCCAGTTTTTCACTAAGTCTGTAATCTGATTATGTTTTTACCATGTTCACATGCTTGGAATTGTATTTTCTGACCCCTTTTGGCTCAAGGTCACTAAGGGACTTTTGTTAAGCTCTTTTAGTAGCTCCATGTCATGCTTTACTTTTCCATGTTAAGTTCCTGTAGCATCTAGTTTTCATGCTCCAAAGTGTGCTACCTGATCTGAAATTCCAGACTAGTGTTAATTTCACTAAGTCTGAAACCTGTTTACCAATTGCTCTTTTGCCATGCTTGTTTGAACCTGTTAATGGATGAATTGGCCGTAGATCAGTGTGCATCTTTTGTCAAGCGTTATGAGTGGGTCCCTGCCATGTATTTTGTTGCCATGTTTGAGTGCTGTAGATTAATTATCTCGATGCGTTTAGATGGCTACTTGCTGTTTATCGCAGACCGGTGCCATATTTGAATTGCTTGCCATTTCCAAACCGTGCATTCGATTCCAGTGTTCTTTATATCGATTTCAACCGAAATCACCTCACCTTTCCAGTGGCACTCTTGGATTTCCAAGTTGAGTCCAGGTTCATTCAGTCCTTGTCAAATCTTGCATATGCATCACATATCGCATCCCGCATATCATACCATGTTTGCATCATATTGTTTGAGCTTTGCACGTGGTTGATCGTGTTCCTTTTGTTTGTTTGTCTTGCTTGGGTAGAGCCAGGAGACGAGTTCGCTAATGAGGAGCCCGTTGAGTTTGCTTTCGAGGATCCAGTCAACTCTGACAACTTTGCAGGCAAGATGATCATACCCTCAAAATCACTTCTATCTTTGCTTTGCTAGATGCTCGCTCTTTTGCTATGCCTATGCTACGATGCCTACCACTTGATTATCATGCCTCCCAAATTCCCATGTCAACCCTCTAACCCACCATGTCCTAGCAAACCGTTGTTTGGCTATGTTACCGCTTTGCTCAGCCCCTCTTATAGCGTTGCTAGTTGCAGGTGAAGATTGGAGATCGTTCCTTGTTGGAACATTATTTTCTTGTTGGGATATCATCATATTACCTTGTTATCTTAATGCATCTATATACTTGGTAAAGGGTGGAAGGATCGGCCTCTTGCCTAGTGTTTTGTTCCACTCTTGCCGCCCTAGTTTCCGTCATATCGGTGTTATGTTCCCGGATTTTGCGTTCCTTACGCGGTTGGGTGATAATGGGAACCCCTTGATAGTCCGTCTTGAATAAAACTTCTCCAGCAATGCCCAACCTTGGTTTTACCATTTGCCACCTAGCCTCTTTTTCACTTGGGTTTCCGGAGCCCGAGGGTCATCTTATTTAAACCCCCCCGGGCCAGTGCTCCTCTAAGTGTTGGTCCGACCGAGCAGATTGCGGGGCCACCTCGGGGCAACTTGAGGTTTGGTTTTACTCGTAGGATGTCTCATCTGAGTGTGCCCTGAGAATGAGATATGTGCAGCTCCTATCGGGATTTGTCGGCACATTCGGGCGGTGTTTCTGGATTTGTTGTAACTTGTCAAAGTTGTCTTGTAGAACCGGGATACCGAGTCTGATCGGAATGTCTCGGGAGAAGGTTTATCCTTCGTTGACCGTGAGAGGTTGTCATGGGCTAAGTTGGGACTCCCCTGCAGGGATTTGAACTTTTGAAAGCCGTGCCCGCGGTTATGGGTAGATGGGAATTTGTTAATGTCCGGTTGTAGATAACTTGAACCTTAACTTAATTAAAACGAATCAACTGTGTGTGTTACTGTGATGGTCTCTTCTCAGCGGAGTCTGGGAAGTGAACACGGTGTTGGAGTAATGTTTGTCCTAGGTTATTCTCTAGTTCTTCATTCGTGCTTTGCCGTCTCTTCTCGCTCTCTTTTGCGAACAGGTTAGCCACCATATATGCTAGTCGCTTCCTGCAGCTCCACATATTACCTTGCCTTACCTATAAGCTTAAATAGTCTTGATCGCGAGGGTGCGAGATTGCTGAGTCCCTATGGCTCACAGATTACTTCCAAACCAGATGCAGAGCCCGATGACTCCGTTCCAGATGATGCGCTTGAGCTCAAGTGGGAGTTCGACGAAGACTCATGCCGTTACTATGTGTCTTTCCCTGATGATCAGTAGTGGTGCCCAGTTGGGGCGATCGGGACCATGTCGCATGTTGGGGTTGATCTTTTATTTTGGTACCGTAGTCGGACCATGAGTGTATTGGATGTTGTAATGCTATTTATGTACTTTGTGTGACGTGGCGAGTGTAAGCCAACTATGTACCTTTCCCCTTATTATCTATTTACATGGGTTGTTGTGAAGATTACCTTACTTGCAACATTGCTTTCAATGCGGTTATGCCTCTAAGTCGTGCTCCGACACGTAGGAGATATAGCCGCATCGAGGGCATTACAAGTTGGTAATCAGAGCCTTCCCCGACCTTAGGAGCCCCCACTGCTTGATCGAAATTAGCAGCCATTGTGGAGTCTAGAAAAATGTTTTGAGTCATTTAGGAATTATATATCGGAGAGTTTAGGAATTCTTTTTACTCCCCAGTCCCTTCATCGCTCTGGTAAGGCATCCTGACGTAGAGTTTTGACTCTTCTCTTCTCAAATTTCACTATTTTTTTAGGATCACGCGGGTATCTTGGAATCGTTCCGATGGTTTTGTGACGAGAACATTGTTCTTGGTGCCTCCTGTCATTTAGGGGTTGTGGCAGTGTCCCAGGGAGTTGATCTCCGAGGTGTTGTTGTCACAATTTTATCGTTGCAGTTCTGGAATACCTGAGTTTAGTTCGCCGACATCGAAAATCTCTTTTATGTAGTTGTTGGCGAGATAACCTCGACGCCACCCAGTACTGGGGCGAGAGTTCGGGAGTATTGCCATAACTTGTATAACATATGCTTTTCGAAGGTTGAGGAAGACGATTTCCGAAGTTTTTCTCGGTTATGTGTTGAAGGATGGATAGAGCTAGGTGTAGGATTTGCTAGATTTGGGTGAGATATTATGCTTCCCCTGTATCCCCAACACCTGATTGCATAACCAGAAAGGTTCGGGAGTTTCATAGGTGGGAATTCTTGTAGCTCTAGTTCTTCTTCCACGGATATTTGGTTTGAGATTGGGTGATCTTTACCGAGTATTTGTTCTTGCTCCGTACCTTGTTGATTTATTTCTCTACCTAAATTCTAAGTGGCTTCTCAATTTATGGATATGTGACCATTTCAATTGGAATGCATTCGTTCATTTTGTTCGGATGTGAAGACTATATGTTGCAATTTCATCCCATTGGATTTAGCTTCAATATTTGTCAATCAATGTGCTAATGGATGTCAACCTGTTCAGGATGGCTCCTCCAACGCGCATGACTCCGAATCCTGATCCGCCACCACCACCTCCTCCTCCGGAGGCATGGCAAGCTGTGATGGCCGCTACCAATGCAAACACACAGTTGATCATGCAAATTCTTCAAGAGCGCAACCAAGCAAACCAAGGCAACCAAGGCAACAATCAGAATCACTTTACTACACTCAACCAGATCCTTGCTAACCAGCCAAAGACCTTCAGCAATTGTGTTGAGGCAACTGATGCTGACGATTGGCTCGTGGACTTGTGCAAGCATTTCGAGTGCAGTAATGTCAGGCCTGAGGACTTTGTCAAGTTCGCTTCCTTCCAACTCAAAGACCAAGCTGCAGAATGTTTTCAGTAGTAGAAAGATTCCAGAGGAGGCCGTGTGATTAACTGGGATGAATTTCGTCAAGACTTCAAAGCTCATCATATTCCTCAGAGCGTGGTTGAAAGCAAGCGTGAGGAATTCCGCAACCTGAAGCAAGGCTCTTTGTCTGTCTATGACTACAACAAGTTGTTTCAGAAGCTCGCCCGCTTTGCTTAGCAGGACGTCCCTGACGAGAAGAGCATGATATACCAGTTCAGGGGTGGCCTCAGAGAGGAAATCCAGCTAGCTCTTGTTCTCTTTGAGCGCTTGAGGTACGATGAGTTCTACAACATGGCATTGAAGCAAGAGGCTGCTCAACTGAAGTGTGATGCTTCCAAGAAGCGAGTCAGAGATGCTACTCCTTCTTCCTCTACTCAAGTGGCTAAGCAGCAGAAGTATTGGCTTCCTCCTCCTCCATTCCGTTAGCCGTATCAACAGAAGAGCAAAGGTGGCAGTGGATCTTCCCACCCACCCAACCCTGGCTTTCAGAACAAGACTTCGTCTCAAGCTCCAAGATCGAGTGCTCCGTATCACCGTCCGCTTTCAGAGGTCACGTGCAACAAGTGCCAACAGAAGGGTCACTATGCCAACAAATGCTTCAATCAGAGGCGTCTCCCTCCTCCTCCTCCTGTGAGATCGGCAAGTACAGCTGTGGTCAAGCATAACCCCAAGTACTCCAAGGT
>NC_057800.1:308593301-308597612 GCF_018294505.1 Triticum aestivum
GAACAAGACTTCGTCTCAAGCTCCAAGATCGAGTGCTCCGTATCACCGTCCGCTTTCAGAGGTCACGTGCAACAAGTGCCAACAGAAGGGTCACTATGCCAACAAATGCTTCAATCAGAGGCGTCTCCCTCCTCCTCCTCCTGTGAGATCAGCAAGTACAGCTGTGGTCAAGCATAACCCCAAGCACGCCAAGGTCAACTTGATGAACGCAGCTCAGGCAGAGGACTCGTCAGATGTCATCATGGGTAACCTTCCTGTTAACGATGTTCCTGCAAAAGTACTTTTTGATAGTAGTGCATCGCATTCTTTCTTGTCATGCCCATTTGCATCGAAGCACAATGTTGATACTGAGGTCATGCCCAAAGTCATGCAAGTTGTTTCTCCCAGCAAGCTTTTGACTTCTAGTTTGGTTGCTCCCGATATCTCTATCACGTTGGGCGACTACAAGTTTCTTTCTTCTCCGGTGGTTCTTGGCAACTCGGATATTGATCTTATTCTCGGAATGGATTGACTTTCTAAGCACAAGGCACACCTTGATTGTGCTGCCAGGCAGATTCAATTGACTCATTCGTCTGAGGATGTAATTGTCTTTGCCGCTCATGATGATACAATCCGTCTATTTTCTCTCAATGAGAAGGGTGAACTGGATGCCATCTCGCAAATGCCAGTCGTTTGCGAATATCAAGACGTCTTTCCATAAGAGCTTCCAGGAATGCCTCCGCACCGGCCAGTTGAATTCGTCATCGATCTTGAGCCTGGCACGGAACCGGTGTGCAAGCATCCTTACAAGCTCGGACCTGAAGAGTTGAAGGAGCTAAAGAAGCAACTCGATATTCAAGAGCGAATGGGTCTGATCCGACCTAGTTCTTCTCCGTGGGGTTGTGGAGTTCTTTTTGTGAAGAAGAAGGATGGAACGGACCGACTTTGTGTTGACTACCGTCCTTTGAACAAGAAGACTATCAAGAACAAATACCCACTTCCCAACATCAACGAGCTGTTCGAACAACTCAAAGGTGCCCAAGTATTCTCCAAGCTTGATCTCCGTATGGGTTATCACCAGATTCGAATCCGTGAGCAAGATATTCCCAAGACGGCTTTCAGAACAAGCTATGGCTCATACGAATACACTGTCATGTCTTTTGGCCTTGTCAACGCTCCTCCGACTTTCTCTCGCATGATGAACTTCATCTTCAACGCCTACACAAATGACTTCGTTTTGGTCTATCTCGACGACATTCTGATCTTTTCGAAGAACAAGGAAGATCATGCCAAGCACTTGCGTTTGGTGCTCGATAAGCTCAGGGAACATCAGTTCTACGCCAAGTTCTCAAAGTGCGAGTTTTGGCTCGATGAGGTTCTTTATCTTGGGCATATCATCTCTGCCAAGGGCATTGCGGTGAATCCTGAGAAGGTGTCTGCAATTGTGAATTGGGAACCACCTCAGAACATGAAGCAACTCCGTAGTTTCCTCAGTCTCGCAAGCTACTGTCGAAGGTTCGTTGAGAACTTTTCAAAGATCACGAAGCCTCTTTCAAACCTTCTCCAGAAGCACGTCAAGTACGTTTGGTCTCCAGAATGTGACATCGCTTTCAACACTTTGAAAGAGAAATTGGTCACTGCTCCAGTTCTGACTCCTCCTGATGAATCCAAACCGTTCGAGGTCTTTTGCGATGCCTCTCTTCAAGGTCTTGGTGCAGTGTTGATGCAAGAGAAGAAAGTTATGGCTTATACCTCTCGCCAGTTGAAGCCCAACGAGAAGAACTACCCCACTCATGACCTCGAGTTGGCGGCAGTTGTGCATGCTCTTTTGACTTGGAGACATCTCTTATTGGGAAGAAAAGTGGACATCTTCACTGACCACAAGAGTCTCAAGTACATCTTCAGTCAGCCTAATCTCAACCTCAGGCAGACTCGTTGGGTTGAAATGATTCAAGAGTATAATCCGAGTATCGAGTATACTCCAGGTAAGGCCAATGTGATTGCTGACGCTTTGAGCAGGAAGGCTTATTGCAACAGTCTGATTCTCAAGCCTTATCAACCCGAGCTTTGTGAAGCTTTCCGCAAACTCAATCTGCAAGTTGTTCCTCAAGGTTTCCTCGCCAACCTTCAAGTCTCTCCTACCTTGGAAGACCAGATTCGCGAGGCTCAACTTCTTGATGCTATGGTGAAGAAGGTGAAGATTGGGATTGCCAAGAGTCAACCCAAGTACAAGTGCTACCGCCTTGATGACAAGGATACTCTCTTCTTCGAGGATCATATTGTTGTGCCCAAAGGTGATCTTCATAAGGTTATCATGAACGAGGCTCACAATTCACTCCTCTCCATCCATCCTGGGAGCACGAAGATGTATCAGGACCTCAAGTAGGCTTATTGGTGGACTCGAATGAAGCGCGAGATTGCTCAGTTCGTGAATGAGTGTGATGTCTGCAGAAGAGTGAAGGCAGAACACCAAAGGCCAGCTGGTCTCCTCCAACCTCTTGCCATTCCAGAATGGAAGTTTGACCACATTAAGATGGACTTCGTGACTGGGTTTCCAAAGTCCAAGCGTGGCAATGATGCTATATTCGTTGCCATCGACAAACTCACTAAAGTGGCTCACTTTCTGCCTATCAAAGAGTCTATCATTGCAGCTCAATTGGCGGAGCTGTATACCTCTTGGATTGTCTCACTGCACGGTATTCCACAGGTGATCTCTTCAGACCGTGGCAGCATCTTTGCCTCCAAGTTTTGGGATTCTTTTCAGAAGGCCATGGGCACCAACATCCGCTTCAGCATAGCTTTCCATCCTCAAACTAGCGGTCAAGTCGAGCATGTCAATCAGATTCTTGAAGATATGCTTAGGGCTTGCGTTATCTCCTTTGGTATGAAGTGGGAAGATTGTCTTCCATATGCTGAATTCTCCTACAACATCAGTTTTCAAGCAAGTTCGGGCAAGGCCCCATTCGAAATTCTGTATGGCAGGAAGTGCCGTATCCCACTCAACTGGTCGGAAACCGATGAACATCAACTTCTTGGAAATGACTTAATCACAGAGGCAGAGGAGATGTGCAAAGTCATTCGAGATAACCTCAAAGAAGCGCAATCGCGCCAGAAGAGCTACTATGATATTAAGCACCATGATTTGGCTTTCGAGATCGGAGATCATGTTTACCTCCGCGTCTCTCCAATGAAAGGTACTCGGCGCTTCGGTATCAAAGGGAAGCTTGCCCCTAGATACGTGGGTCCTTTCAAGATCGTCAGCAAGAGAGGCGATCTCGCCTATCAACTCGAGCTTCCTTCAAACTTTGCAAATGTGCACGACGCGTTCCATGTCTCTCAGCTCCGCAAGTGCTTCAAGACTCCTGACTGCACCGTCAACTTCGAAGACATTGATCTCCAAGAAGATCTCTCTTATCGTGAGCACCCTGTGGCTATTCTTGAAGAGACTGAACGCAAGACTCGCAATAAGTCAATCAAATTCCTCAAAGTCAAGTGGTCACACCATTCCGACCGTGAAGCCACCTGGGAATGCGAGGATGACCTCCGTTCTGAGTACGCGGCGTTCTTCCAGTCCTAGATCTCGGGACGAGATCCTTTCGTAGTGGTGGAGCACTGTAACACCCCGGATGTAATTTACCTAATATGTACTCCAACTCTTGCCGTTTCCGGCGCTAAGTTATTTTATTTCCTCGGGTTCGGGTTTTTTCTCCATGTGTTGTTGTCGGTTGTCATGCATCTCATATCATGTCATCATGTGCATTGCATTTGCATACGTGTTTGTCTCATGCATCCGAGCATTTTCCCCGTTGTCCCTTTTGCATTCCGGCGCTCCTATCTCCTCCGGTGGTCCTTTCTACCTTCTTTTTGTGTGTGGGGGTTAAACATTTCCGGATTGGACCGAGACTTGCCAAGCGGCCTTGGTTTACTACCGGTAGACCGCCTGTCAAGTTTTGTACCATTTGGACTTCATTTGATGCTCCAACGGTTAACCGAGGGACCGAGAAGGCCTCGTGTGTGTTGCAGACCAACACCCTTCCAATTTGGCCCAAAACCCACCAAAACCCTCTCCATCATATAGAGCATTCGATCATGATCGCGTGGCCGAAAACCGCACCTCATTTGGACTATCCTAGCTCCTCCTATGTATAAATAGGCATCTCCCCCGAAATTCCCGGATCAAACCACCCTAACCCTAGCGTTCGTCCTCCTCCCGCCGCCGGACGCGTCCGGATCAGACCGGACACGTCCGTGCCGCCGCACCCAGCCTGTCATCGCGCGCCACGTGGCAGGCCATCCCCGCCGCCGCCGCGAAGGCCCGCCGGCCCGAAGCCG
>NC_057800.1:308597971-308637076 GCF_018294505.1 Triticum aestivum
GCGAGCCGTCGTCTTCCTCCTCCGCGCGCCCGGCCGCCGCCTTCCTCCGCCCGATGCCCCGCCTCTCGCTGGCAAGCCGGACTCTGGCGAGCCTCCGCGCCGCCCGACGACCTCGTTCGCCGCCCCTCTGCCTCGCTGTTCCACCGCACCACGCCGCCCCGGCGAGCTCCCTCACCGACCGGCCTCTCCTCCCCTCAAGTCCCTCTCCAGCCTCCTCCGCGACAAGTTCATCTCCGGCGACCTCTGAGCTACAGTAACTCCGGTGAGCGCATCGGGAACCGTGCTAGATCTGGATCTGAGAATCTCTCCTCGGTTGACTTTCTCCCGAAACCCTAGATTAATTTGCATTTTTCATCATGTTATATCTCCGCATCCGTAGCTCTGTTTTGGGCGTGTAGCATATCGAAATGTTCGCCTCAGAGAGTACATAATTTGATCTCATTGCATCATTTTCATTCAAGCTCATCTTGATGCCCGAAATGCTGTTGGAAGAGTGCTATTTGAGTTAATTGTCAGATTTGCTGCACCAAATAGCTATTTGTCATTTTTGCCATGATTAATGTGTGCATGATATGCTCCTGAGCTCTACATGAGTTTTGTTATATGCTTTGCCATCTTTACAGAGGTGCTATCCATGTATTTTTGTGATGTGTGTGGTGACTAGCACAAGCTTGCAAAGTAGTGCATTCGTTAATGCTGATTTCAGGGACTTAGAATTTCTCTAAGTCCTTGATCTGTTTTTATCAATATGCCATATGTTCATGTTGTTTCCTAGTGATCCGTGCCTCTTTTGAGGATGATCAGTAAGGATGATTTGTTAATCTGGTAGTGCTCTATTTATCCATGTCTTTGTTTGCATTTATGGAGCACCCTAGCTTGAGTCAATCGAGCTCTACTTTTGCTATTTCATGAATCTGGGCAGATTGTCTACTTGTTAGCGATTTTGCCGAGGATGTTGTTGTTGATCCGTGCATGCTATGTTGTTGTTCATGCCATGTCTAGCTTATATAATGTGTATTCTTGATGGGTGTATGCTTAGTTTGTCATGCCTTGCTCTGTAGTGAGTGCATCGAGCTCGTAAACATGCCTACTCGTTAACAGATTTGCATGCTCCAGTTTTTCACCAAGTCTGTAATCTGATTATGTTTTTGCCATGTTCACATGCTTGGAATTGTATTTTCTGATCCCTTTTGGCTCAAGGTCACTAAGGGACTTTTGTTAAGCTCTTTTAGTAGCTCCATGTAATGCTTTACTTTGCCATGTTAAGTTCTTGTAGCATCTAGTTTTCATGCTCCAAAGTGTGCTACTTGATCTGAAATTCCAGACTAGTGTTAATTTCACTAAGTCTGAAACCTGTTTACCAAATGCTCTTTTGCCATGCTTGTTTGAACCTGTTAATCGATGAATTGGCCGTATCTCAGTGTTCATATTTTGTCAAGCATTATGAGTGGATCCCTGCCATGTATTTTGTTGCCATGTTTGAGTGATGTAGATTAATTATCTCGATGCATTTAGATGGCTACTTGCTGTTTATCGCAGAGCGGTGCCATATTTGAATTGCTTGCCATTTCCAAACCGTGCATCCGATTCCGGTGTTCTTTATATCGATTTCAACCGAAATCACCTCACCTTTCCAGTGGCACTCTTGGATTTCCAAGTTGAGGCCAGGTTCATTCATTCCTTGTCAAATCTTGCATATGCATCACATATCGCATCCCGCATAGCATACCATGTTTGCATCATGTTGTTTGAGCTTTGAACGTGGTTGATTGTGTTCCTTTTGCTTGTTTGTCTTGATTGGGTAGAGCCGGGAGACAAGTTCGCTAACGAGGAGCCCGTTGAGTTTGCTTTCGAGGATCCAGTCAACTCTGACAACTTTGCAGGCAAGATGATCATACCCTCGAAATCACTTCTATCTTTGCTTTGCTAGATGCTCACTCTTTTGCTATGCCTATACTATGATGACTACCACTTGCTTATCATGCCTCCCAAATTGCCATGTCAACCCTCTAACCCACCATGTCCTAGCAAACCGTTGTTTGGCTATGTTACCGCTTTGCTCAGCCCCTCTTATAGCGTTGCTAGTTGCAGGTGAACATTGGAGATCGTTCCTTGTTGGAACATTATTTTCTTGTTGGGATATCATTATATTACCTTGTTATCTTAATGCATCTATATACTTTGTAAATGGTGGAAGGCTCGGCCTCTTGCCTAGTGTTTTGTTCCACTCTTGCCGCCCTAGTTTCCGTCATATCGGTGTTATGTTCCCGGATTTTGCGTTCCTTACGCGGTTGGGTGATAATGGGAACCCCTTGACAGTCCGCCTTGAATAAAACTCCTCCAGCAATGCCCAACCTTGGTTTTACCATTTGCCACCTAGCCTCTTTTTCCCTTGGGTTTCCGAAGCCCGAGGGTCATCTTATTTAACCCCCCCCTCCGGGCCAGTGCTCCTTTGAGTGTTGGTCTGACTGAGCAGACTGCATGGCCACCTTGGGGCAACTTGAGGTTTGGTTTTACTCGTAGGATGTCTCATCTAAGTGTACCCTAAGAACGAGATATGTGCAGCTCCTATCGGGATTTGTCGGCACATCCGGGCGGTGTTGCTGGATTTGTTTTAACTTGTCGAAGTTGTCTTGTAGAACCGGGATACCGAGTCTGATCGGAATGTCTCGGGAGAAGGTTTATCCTTCGTTGACTGTGAGAGCTTGTCATGGGCTAAGTTGGGACTCCCCTGCAGGGATTTGAACTTTTGAAAGCCGTGCCCGCGGTTATGGGTAGATGGGAATTTGTTAATGTCCAGTTGTAGATAACTTGAACCTTAACTTAATTAAAATGAATCAACTGTGTGTGTTACCGTGATGGTCTCTTCTCGGCGGAGTCTGGGAAGTGAACACGGTGTTGGAGTAATGTTTGCTGTAGGTTATTCTCTAGTTCTTCATTCGTGCTTTGCCGTCTCTTCTCGCTCTCTTTTGCGAACATGTTAGCCACCATATATGCTAGTCGCTTCCTGCAGCTCCACATATTACCTTGCCTTACCTATAAGCTTAAATAGTCTTGATCGTGAGGGTGCGAGATTGCTGAGTCCCTGTGGCTCACAAATTACTTACAAACCAGATGCAGAGCCCAATGACTCCGTTCCAGATGATGCGCTTGAGCTCAAGTGGGAGTTCGACGAAGACTCACGCCGTTACTATGCGTCTTTCCCTGATGATCAGTAGTGGTGCCCAGTTGGGGCGATCGGGACCATGTCGCATGTTGGGGTTGATCATTTATTTTGGTACCGTAGTCGGACCATGAGTGTATTGGATGTTGTAATGCTATTTATGTACTTTGTGTGACGTGGCGAGTGTAAGCCAACTATGTACCTTTCCCCTTATTATCTATTTACATGGGTTGTTTTGAAGATTACCTTACTTGCGACATTGCTTTCAATGCGGTTATGCCTCTAAGTCGTGCTCCGACACGTAGGAGATATAGCCGCATCGAGGGCGTTACAAGCACTTCCTTGATGCAGCCGTGGACCCAGCTGTCAGCCTCTCCACGTATAGTCCACGTCCGATGGAAGTCGTTCCTTGACCACGTTGACCACGCCACACCGAGAGCACCAGGGCGGTGGACGACGGCGAGGCCTAGGAAGGGGACGACACGGAGGCATGGCAGACTCGGCAGTTGTTTCCCACGCAGAGGGGAGTACGACTGTACGAGGGTTCACTGGTTCGTCTACCGTCGCCGGAGAATAATAGCAGGTGTAGGTGAGTAGAGGGATGGCTAGGCCAGCGATGGGAGTACGGTCGAGCGGTGAGGCCTGCACGGCAGCACAGCCGACCGCGAGGAGGAGGGAGCAGGCAGTCCCGCCGGCGCTTGTTTGAGCAGCTGGAGCAGGAAGAGCAGAGATTGAAGAAGCACGACGGCCGTTGGATGGACATCCAACAGTCAGTGCTTGTGCGTCAACCTTTTTTTTAGGAAAGCCTCAAATCTGTGGAAAACAACATACAACCCATCTGCCATTATTTCTAATAATTTACAACCCATTTGCTAATTCTTAAGGTTTTTTTTGATCCCATATTCTTTTTGTTAGCATTACAGCCCATATTGTGACAACGGTTAAAAAATTATACGAAAATTTGCATATTTTTGTGCGGTTCGAACTGTTTTTAATCCCGAAATTTTGATTCACATTCAAACTGATTTTTTTAAAATAAATGTATATCAATATAAAATCCAACAAATTCTCCACGGATAAAAATTAATGTAATTTAAAATCTTGAAATGAAAAAAGATATTCGAAACTAATCGCCGGTTTGATGTGTTTTAAAAATGTACAACACATTTCTCATTACTGATGGGCTATTTTCTTGGCCAGCCGAATGAAAGCTCTCCTCGTCTTGAAAGATTTACAGCCCAACAGGCCTGACAAAGCGACTTACTTGGCAAATCACAAAAAAACTGGGCTGTGGCCGTGCACCCAGCTGTCAGCCTCTCCACGTATAGTACTCTTCCGATGGAAGTCGTTTCTTGACCATGTTGACCACGCCGCACGGAGAGCACCACGACGGTGGACGACGGCGAGGCCTAGGAAGGGGACGACGCGGCAGTGGAAGCCCGCGCGGAGAGGACTACGAGGGTTCACTCGTTCGGCTGCGGTGTGAGGCTGCCGTCGCCACAGGGCCTGGCCAGTGGTGGGAATAGTAGGGGGTGGTGAGGCCTCCGCGGCAGCACACCCGACCACGGGAGGCAGGAGCATGTGGCATGACCGGCGCTGCTTTGGGCGGCTGGAGCAAGAAGACCAGAGGTTGAAGAAGCACTACGGTCGTTGGATGGACATCGTACGGTCACTGGAGCTAGAATCGTTCATATTGACTAAGTTGACAAAGCCATTCGTCCTCGTCAACTTAGTAGGCCCACAAGTCAGCCTCCCAGCAAGGTGGGTCCCAGCTAGCCGGGGGAGTATTCATTTTTTGTGCGTAATAAGGAGGCACTTCCGGTGGGTCCGAGCTGACAGCTGGGGGGGGGGGTTTCATGAAATACGATGGCCCGTCCGGTGGGTCCCAGCAGTCAGGGGGAAAAGATTTTTTCGCAAAATACTGGTGGCCCGTCCGGTGGGTCCCCGCTGTCAGGTGGAGGAATAATTATTTTGCACATAATAAGGAGGCACTTCCTTGCTGCGGCCGTGGACCCAGCTGTCAGCCTCTCCACGTACAGTCCACGTCCGATGGAAGTCGTTCCTTGACCACGTTGACCACGCCGCGCCGAGAGCACCAAGGCGGTGGACGACGGCGAGGCCAGGAAGGGGACGACGCGGAGCCAGGGAAGACGCGACAGAGGATGCCCATGCGTAGAGGACTACGAGGGTTCACTGGTTCACTGCGGTGTGAGGCTGCCATCGCCGCAGAATAACAGGGGTGTGGGTGAGTAGAGGGATGGCCTGGTCAGCGGTGGGAGTAGTAGGGGGCGGTGAGGCCTCCGCCGTATCGCAGCTGGCCACGGGAGGCAGGAGCACGAGGCACGACCGGCGCTGGTTTGGGCGGCTGGAGCAAGAAGACCAGAGCTTGAAGAAGCACTACGGCCGTTGGATGGACATCGTACGGTCACTGGAGCTAGAATCGTGCATAGTGACTAAGCCGACAAAGCCCTCCGTCCCCGTCAATTTAGTAGGCCCACAAGTCAGCCTCTCACCAAGGTGGGTCCCAGCTAGCAGGGGGGTATTCATTTTTTTGTGCGTAATAAGGAGGCACTTCTGGTGGGTCCAAGCTGACAGCAGGGGGAACATTTTTTTCGCGAAATATGGTGGCCCGTCGGGTGGGTCCCAGCAGTCAGGGGCAAATGTTTTTTTCGCGATATACTGGTGGGCGTCTGGTGGGTCCCTGCTGTCAGGTGGAGGAATAATTATTTTCCGCGTAATAAGGAGGCACTTCCTTGCGGCTGCCGTGGACCCAGCTATCAGCCTCTCCATGTACAGTATTCTTCCGATGGAATTCGGTCGTTGACCACATTGACCACGCCGCGCCGACAGCACCATGGCGGTGGACGACGGTGAGTCCTAGGAAGGGGACGACGCGGAGCCGGGGAAGACGCGGCGGTGGATGCCCACGCGGAGAGGAGTATGAGGGTTCACTGGTTCGGCTGTGCTGCCGTTGCCGCAGAATAACAGGGGGTGTGGGTGAGTGGAGTGGAGGGATGGCCTGGCCAGCGGTGGGAGTAGTATGGGGGCGGTGAGGCCTCTGCGGCAGCACAGCCGGCCACGGGAGGCAGGAGCAGGCGGCTCGACCGGCGCTACTTTGGGCGGCTGGAGCAAGAAGACCAGAGCATGAAGAAGCACTACGACTGTTGGATGGACACCGTACGGTCAGTCGAGCTAGAATCGTGCATATTGACTAAGTTGACAAAGCCCTTCATCCCCGTCTACTTAGTAGGCCCACTATACTGGGTCGAAGCTAGCAGGGGGAGTATTCATTTTTTTTGTGCGTAATAAGGAGGCACTTCCTTGCGTGCGAAGATATAGCTGGTGGGTCCGAGCTGTCAGCGGCGGTAACATTTTTTTCATGAATACAGAGGATGTTTCGGTGGGTCCCAGATGTCAGGTGGAGGAAATCATTATTTTGCGCGTAATAAGGAGGCATTTCCTTACGTGCGGCCGTGGACCCAGCTATCAGCCTCTCCACGTACAGTCCACTTCAGATGCATGTCGATCGTTGACCACGCTGACCACGCCACGCCGAGAGTACCAGGGCGGTGTACGAGGGCAAGGCCTAGGAAGGGAACGACACGGAGGCAAGGAAGACTCGGCCGTTGTTTTTGTTTCCCACGCGGAGGGGAGTACGACTGTACGAGGGTTTACTGGTTCGTATGCCATCGCCGGAGAATAATAGCAGGTGTGGGTGAGTAGAGGGATGGCTAGGCCAGCGATGGGAGTACGGTGGGGCGGTGAGGCCTGCGCGGCAGCACACACGGCCGCAGGGAGGAGGGAGCAGGCAGTCCCGCCGGCGCTTGTTTGAGCGGCTGGAGCAGGAAGAGCAGAGATTGAAGAAGCACGACGGCCGTTGGATGGACGTCCAACAGTACATAGGCCATTTGTCGAAAGCCTCTAATATGTGGAAAACAGCATACAACCCATCTGCCATTATTTCAAATCATTTATAGCTCATTTGCTAATTCTTACGGGTTTTTTGGAGCCCATATTCTTTATGTTAGCATTACAGCCCATATTGTGGCCACGATTAAAAAATTATACGAAATTTTGCGTATGTCGATGCGGTCTGAACTATTTTTAATCCTGAAATTTCGAGTCACATTCAGACTGATTTTAAAAATAAATGTATATCAATATAAAATCCAATAAATTGTCCACGCATAAAAATCAATGCAATTTAAAATCTCGAATTGAAAAAAAGACATTTGAAAATTATTGCCGGTTTGATGTGTTTTAAAAATGTACAACCCATTTCTCATTACTGATAGGCCATTTTCTCGGCCAGCCGAATGAAGCTCTCCTCGTCTTGAAAGATTTGTAGCCCAACAGGCCTGATAAAGCGACTTACTTGACAAATCACAAAAGAACTGGGCTAGCCATTTTCAGAAGCAAAAAAGAACTACTAGGCTGGTCTGTGGTAAACATAAAAGAAAAGGCTGTCTTGACAGGCCAGAGTGTCCCGCACAGCCCAGTTGACACCCTGCTCCACTCCAATTATGGAGATTCATAAAAATGCCACTGCAATTTTTGCGAACTTTGAAAAACGCTACTGCAGTTTGCAAACTTTGAAAAACGCCACTCCAGACTTCGAAAAATGCCACTAGAAATGGCATGAAATGGCACTTTTCAAAGTTTGGAAATTGCAGTGGCATTTCTCGGATACACCAGATTTGGAGTGGTATTTATCAAATTAACCCAAAACAAAAATAACTGGGCGAGCTGCTAGGTCCCTGGTATCAGCCGCTCGTTGTGCAATTCTCTCGTTTATTGACTACATTGACAATGGCATGGGACCCAGATGTTAGAAATCCACTAGGAGGAGCCATTTTTTTATTGGCTTGAAATAAGGAGGCACTTGCTTGCGTACTGCCATGACCTTGGCGGGTCCCTGCTGTCATCCTCTCCACGTACAATCATCTCCTGATTGTGTACGCGTCAACTTGCTAGGCCCACAAGTCAGCCTCTAAACCGTGGAGGACAAATACAACCCATTTAAAAAAATAACAAACCATTCCATATGTTCAAACGGAAAGTTCAACATTCAGACCAA
The DNA here is from genome assembly GCF_018294505.1 of Triticum aestivum. NCBI lineage: Eukaryota > Viridiplantae > Streptophyta > Magnoliopsida > Poales > Poaceae > Triticum > Triticum aestivum. The sequence goes on from NC_057800.1 coordinate 308,606,212, forward strand.
AGTAACAGGTCTGATCCGCATATAGAGTACTGAACTTCCACATGGACAACCATCATAGCCAAGTTAACTATCTACTCCCACTAACACTCTAGTAGCGTACCAGTACTAACTTACTCTTAGCTAACTAGACGATGCCGGCCGCCATCTGCTGTACATGCTAAATGCCGACATCGGCGTCCTCCGCCTCGCCTTGGACTTGCCAGAGGTGCGATAGGGCACGTTGCTCGCGCGCATGGGCCCTTTCCAAGCGGGAAACCCACTTGACGAGCTGGTAGTAAAAATCAGCATCACGAACGCGTGCGTGCCTGACAGCCTCCAGGGCTATTTGCCAGGCGCCGGCCTCCATGCAGTCGGCCCAGTTGCGGGCGCTCTGCTCGCGACTCAAAGCATCGGTGCGCTGCTGCTCCATGTCCCGCTGGCGGCACAAATCGGCGATACACTGCTCCTCCGCCAGGCGGTCGCGCTCCAACAACTCCTGCTCCTCCACCATGCGGTCGCTCTAAAACAACTCCTTGATCTCCGCATTGCCATATAAAGACAGATAGAATGGCTCCTCCCTCCGTCTGCCTTCCGGTGAAAACTCGAACACTAGTTCCGGTGGTGACCGCCTCCGGCGTCGCCTACCGCGGACGGGCGGGGGCATGGCGGACGTGGCGAGTGACGTCGGGCCAGTCGGGGCTTATGAGGATATGGCGAGTTGGGTCACGGTGGCACCTGAGAAGGCTGGGAAACAGTACTTATAGGCGGAAGGTAGCGCGACGATCATCAGAATTCAATGGATAATGGCTTAGCGCGCCAGCTTGCCGTGGAAAACTAGAGAAACTGAAATTATGACTGTGCCGTCCCGTCCCGTCTGGGTCGCACGCCGGCATGGCGGTCAAACGAGTGCACTCGAATCATCTCCCTCCTTGTCAATAATGATTCCACGGATTTAAAGCGTTTCTTTTTTCGTATCAGTTAGCTGCCTTAATTACGGCCGGCTGCATGCAGGCACTCAGAATCGCTTGTAGGCAGTACGTGAAGCAGCATGCAATGAGTCGCAGCCGAGGGCACGCATGCAGCCACTTAAATCTTTGGAATTAATTAGGCTTAAACTTCTGCATGCCGTTAATTATTGCCATGCCTTGGTCTTGCTGCTTTGCTCACGGGACTAATAAATCCCGGACGGAGGGAGTACCTTGGTTGGTGAGAGGTTTGAATTAAGCCTGCATACCGGAAAGGAGGTACTCCCTCCATTTTTATTTAGTTCGCGTATTAGCTTTGGTCAAAGTCAAGCTTTACAAACTTTGACCAAGTTTATATACAAAAATATTAAGATATACAATAACAAATCAACAACAAAAATATTAAGATATACAATAACAGATCATATACAAATATGTAGCTCCAAAAGCAGAGATCTAGAAAAAACATCTGTTCTTCCTACTAACATGGATGCTTCTCTTGGCCAACATTCAGTACAGACCGAAAGACAAATTTGTTTGTGAAGTCTACAATTCCTCTTGCAAACGTAAGTGGTTTCACCAACAGCTGGAACCATGAGAATGAACCACACATGATGGAGGAACATCCACTGCAATATGATTTGGTCTTCTGTCGATCACACCGCGAGACTATTTTCGGAATACAAACTTTAACTTAGGCAAAATGATGCCCATTGTATAATCAGACCAAAGCAATGAAGCACCTAGTGTTGGCCAATAAATAGTACAATACAACTTTTCTGTAGTCCATGAAGTGACTATCCAATCTTTCTGTGTCTATTTTCAAATGGCACTGCATGCAATGACTATACTATTCTCTTGTGCAGTTCAACCAAAATTGTGGACACTTTGTTTGTTTGCCAAATAGCAACGGGAAGACATCTCTGTCTGCACAAATATCAAGAAGCTACTAAACATATACCACACCTTGTATTTTCGGTTTAAACATGTCTCTTTCGCTTAGCATCTGTCATGTTCTGCACTGGACAATCTGATACAGTTATGTTTTGCCCTGGACAATTTCATACTGAATTGATTTGCTGGTCCAGAGCAGAAATATAGCGCCTATTCTTCATCAGACCAAGGATATCCATGTTCGCAGTGATGGAAGAGGTGAAATCAATACAACCGAAATTGAGCATCCAATCATTGAATCCTGTCCTGCACCTCCAATGTAGGTCCATGTCGGTGTCAAAACCGGCGGATCTCGGGTAGGGGGTCCCGAACTATGCGTCTAGGCCGGATGGTAACAGGAGACAAGGGACATGAAGTTTTATCCAGGTTCGGGCCCTCTCGATGGAGGTAAACCCTACGTCCTGCTTGATTAATATTGATGATATGGGTAGTACAAGAGTAGATCTACCACGAGATCGAGGAGGCTAAACCCTAGAAGCTAGCCTATGGTATGGTTGTTGATGTGTATGTTGTCCTACGGACTAAAACCCTCCGGTTTATATAGACACCGGATAGGGTTAGGGTTACATAGAGTCGGTTACAATGGTAGGAGATCTTCATATCCGTATCGCCAAGCTTGACTTCCACGCCAAGGAAAGTCCCTTCCGGACACGGGACGGAGTCTTCAATCTTGTATCTTCATAGTCCTGGAGTCTGGCTGAAGATATAGTCCGGCCATCCGGACACCCCCTAATCCAGGACTCCCTCAGTAGCCCTTGAACCAGGCTTCAATGACGACGAGTCCGGCACGCAGATTGTCTTCGGCATTGCAAGGCGGGTTCCTCCTCCAAGTACTTCATAGAAGATTTTGAACACAAAAATAGTGTCCGGATCTGCAAAATAAGTTTCCACATATTGCCATAGTGAGAATAATATTTACACAAATCTAATCTGCTGACGTATTCCGCAGTGTGACATCACACCACGGCCAAGCTTTTATTCGAACCGTTTTACTGTCCCATCTCAGCGTGTTATGCGAGGCGGTTTCCTTGGCATGTCTTGTTAAAGTAGAGATCGTGTCCCCTTATTCCGGGATTCTCATCAATACGGGCGTGGGTAACCCAACCGCTTCTAGGACTCCTAGATTATAGGCAAGTCCAAGCGGACACGGAGAGGAAGCTTGATATTCACCCTCTTTATAAAGGGGACAAGGCTTATATTTTTCCCTCCTGTGCTCAATCGAATCCTTCCCCCACCTCAAGCTCAAACGCCCGAAGCTCGGGTCAGGTGCTCCGAACCTCCAGTCATGTCCGGATCTAGCCTTCAAGGCCGATGGATGCCTTCCTTCGTCACGGAAGAAGACATCAAGAAGTTGAGGGAGGCCAGATATCTCACCGCCGAGATTTTGCATCGGCTACCTCCCCGAGGGCAGGCCGTGCCCACCCCCGAACCCAACGAGAACGTCGTGTTCATTCCCCACTTCCTCCGAGGTCTAGGTCTTGCCCCGGATCCTTTCGTCAGGGGTTTGATGTTTTACTATGGGCTAGATTTTCATGATCTAGCTCCGGACTCCTTTCTTCATATCACGACATTTATTATCGTGTGCGAGGCCTTCCTCCGGGTTACCCCTCACTTTGGCTTATGGCTCAAGACCTTTGAAATGAAGCCGAAGTTGGTCGAGGGGGAGCATGCAGTGTGTGGAGGTGCCTCAATACGCAAGATGACGGGAGCTCCGTGGCCCAAAGGTTCTATCCCAGAGGTGTCTGAATTGTGGCAACAGGAGTGGTTCTACATCACGACTCCTAGAAGTGCCAAGTGGTTCTACATCACGACTCCCCGCTCGGGCCCCCCACCACAACTGATGTCATGGATCAGCAGAGGTCTGAGCTGGGGGCCAGCCAAGGACGTGCCTATACTGCAAGGCCGCATTCGAGATCTCTTCAATGGAGATTTCAGTTTGGTTGCGGTGATACAGGTTATGCTGGTTCGTCAAGTCCAGCCTTGCAAATGCCGGCCTCTTCGCCTGTGGGAGTTCAATCCTGAGGGACCGCGTGCCATTCAAAATTATCTCGGCCTGACGCACGAGGAGATGTACAAGTTGTTCTTCGGACCTCAGACGGAGTGTTCGGAAATCACCGAGGATGTGGGCCTGAGTAGCAACCGCACCGCCGAACAGGTAAGGCATCTTCCGGCCGAACATACTTTCTCTACTTTGTTACGAAGTTATCTTTGAGAGTTCGCTTTTTGAACAGGACTGGCTAACAAAGGCGAAGTTGATTCGGTGTTCGCCCCCCTCCCTGAGGGTTTGGATAATCCGGTATTGGAAAAGATGCTCCAGACCGCACCTTGCCCGGAGCCCTTGAAGGAAGATACTGTGGAGGATAATGCGGGCGGACGCGGGCCCCCAACACTGCCCACTCTAATCGAGGGAGCGAGCGTCTCCATGAAGGAAGGCGACCAGAAGAGGAAAAGGGCTGCGCCCGGGGATTCGGAAGCCGAAGCTTCCAAATGGGAGAAGAAGTCTCCCATGGAGGGCCCTACCTCGAGGGGCGCTGTTGCCGCACAATGTCCGCGGGAGGATCGATTCTCCCATGAGTCGTGAGTGACCTGAAATACCTTTAATAGTACAGATGTGCCATTTTTCGTCTGAGACAATAACCACCGCATATATTTTGCAGTTCGGGCCTTAGCCCCTCTCAAATGAGCTCATCTTCGGGGGATCTTCTTCCAGAGATGATGGAGAGCGAGACGCCTCCTCCGGACTCCTTCGCTCCATAAGAGGGCGACCTTGAAGTGTCGTCACAGAGGGCCTCTCCGAGCCCGGTGAGGCCAAAAGATAATCCCATTGACCCCCGAAGCTCCCAATGTCCGGCTCCTGAAGAGAGCAGACAAAAGAGTCCGGCACCGTCTAGTGTGCGATCGGATGTTCTGAGGGAGTTGGTGGGGCGAGCGGACATCTCAGATGAACATTGTGTGCTGATGAACATGGTGATGGAGAGAATATCGTCCGCCGAAAGCGGATTGCATGAAGCTTTTATGAGTCTACTGACAGACTTTGAGGTACGTAAAAGAATGTATGATAACCCTGCACATGTTAGGTGTGCCCTATGTAGATAGTAGCCCCTGAGACTCTGGTTGTCGTCGGAAACGACAACGAACAGAGGATCATATTCCCAGGAAATAACCATACCGCCTTTATGTGCAGGTGCTGGAAGCTCTGGTGGCTAGCCGGACTAGCGAGTTTGCCCATTTAGAACGGCAATTGGATGCGGCAGAAGCCGACATCGAGCTTGTTAACAAAAGGCTTGACGAGGCACAGGGTAAGTAGCAATATCTGGTAAACGCCACATAGAAAGAGCAGCATGATGCCAGTATCTTAAATATGTTTTTACTGTAGATGGAGCTGCCACTGTTGAAGCCTTGCGGGCAGAACTTGCCCGAGCCAAGGAACAAGCGAGGTTAGGTAATGCGGCTGCTGTGAAGGCGGCCGAAGAGTTGCAGGCCGAGAAGGCCGCGCATGGCGAGACCCGAGACAAGATGGCCAAGATGGTTATGGAATTAAAAGCCGCCGCCGACCGGTGCCGGGTTCTTGAAAAGGAAAACCAAGCGAAGGCATCGGACCTTGAGAAGGCTGCTGCGACGAAAAAGGATCTCCGCTCTGCTATGAGGGCAAAGAAGGAGGAGCTGCAGGAAGCCGGGGATATTGTAGCTGGAAAATCCTTTATGTTGCGGAGGAAATTTGGAGATCCACGGTATGCTCCTCTGGATCGGCTGTGGAGTTCGGAGGATGTGTATATGGATTTGGCGGCGAGCGCTGCCGATGGGGCCAAGTACTTCCAGGGTCAGACAGACCATGGAGTAGACCAGCTGTTTTGGAGACAATTCCATTCTCCCGAGCGTCCACTTTCATTGACTGACCAATTAGCCGAATGGGCCGAACTAAACAGGTTGTCCGGACTCTCTATGAGGTCTGTTGTGGATCAGCTGTGGCCGGGAAGGTCAAAACCAAACAACTATTTCAGCTTGGTTCAGTAGGTCCTTGATGTGGTGCCACACATTAATGCGATGAGGAGGTCAGCGTGCATAGAGGGCGCACGGATGGCATTTGCCCGTGTTAAAACATACTGGGCGGAGATGGATGCTACGACTGTTGCAGCGCGGGATTCGGCCATAGGTCGAAGGGCTGATGAGCACTACTTTGAAGAAGTTCTTGAGGGTGCCCATTTGATAGAGACCCAGTGCTCAAAAAATATTATGTTTGAGTGATATGTAATCTCATTGTAAGCGAAATGCTTTTATTAATTTTTATAAGGCTATTTTTGTACTTTTGCCTGAAAGTAATATGATGCCTCCTGGGCGGCCGTTTATGTATACCTGTGTATAACCTGAAAGATTGCAGTCGTTGGCTTCAGCCCCCACGCATATAATGCGGAGGTGCTCGCAAAAACACGTGTTCACACTTAACCCAACATCTTGGTCCTATTAAGGAGGTGATAGCGGAGCGAGCGAGGCAACCGGACTATAATGCTTTAGCACTTTCACTTAGCCATAGGAGTTTGACAGTGGGGCTACTAGATAGCCCCTGGTGGCTCCGCACTCTCCCGGTTCCGGGGTGCATACATGCCTGGCCGAAAAACGACCCTTCGTTAAGGCGGAGGAATTCTAACATTCCCACAGGTCATCGAGTGGTTGACCAGTCTCACGCTATATCATGACAGTCAGTTTTCGGCTTTCTCTACTGAGGTGCTCGTCCGGATGAACCAGGGCACAATCGCAGTAGTTCTCCTAGTGCTACCTTAGCCGGTAAAGCAGAACCTAAGGCACCAAAACACAGGAGCCGGGCAAACCCAACATTTGACCAAAGACAATGATTCGGAGCTGATGCATATAGGGCCAAACTCGCGACGCCGAACACTCCCTAAGGTATTCGGTCTTTGTGGTATAAACCGGGCCTAAATAGTGGCCTTTGTAAGAAGCCCCTTGTGTCCAGGTACGTGCATTGTTCTGGCGTGGCCACATGCCAAGACGTCAGCATCCTTCTCAATGGTGGATATGTATCAACAAGAGACAGTAAAAAAGGTTTACGCAGGGTCTTAATCTAAAAAGAATCCTTGGAGCGGGTCCCTACTGCACGTCTGCACCTGTGTCTTCGTTGTGCTGTATCCTGGACGGGTGTAACACGATGATCGTCTGTAAAAGACAGGAAGTTAAGTGAAAAAGTTGTCGTGCAAAAAAGATAGTTTTTAAAGAAACCATGTGTAATTCAAGATGATAAGAAATTGCCACTTGTCTGCACGCGTTGAGCCCCTTGTATTGACAAATAGGGGTGTGACCACTAATTTCCGTATAAATAGTGGCGCCGGACTTGATTAGTTGTATCTGAGGTCTTGACGACCCATTGGATGCTTTCGTTTGTCCGGGCGCCTTTAGTGTGCGGCGGCCAAGGCAGCCTCACTCTCTTCGGCGCGCAGAGATTGCTTGATATTTCCATGCACTGTAATGATGCCACGTGGACCGGGCATCTTGAGTGTGAGGGAGGCGTAGTGCGGTATTGCATTATAGCGAGCGAAAGCTTCACGTCCGAGCAGTGCTTGATAGCCACTTTGAAACGGAGCGATGTGGAAAGTTAAATGCTCGCGACGGAAGTTATCGGGGGAGCCGAATATAACTTGTAGTAAGAGGGACCCCGTACAACGAGCCCCTGGGCCTGGCGTTACTCCTTTAAAGGTAGTATTGCTATGGCGAATTTGTGTTGGGTCTAACCCCATCCTGTGGATTGTATCCTGATATATTAGGTTTAGGCTACTGCCGCCGTCCATCAAGACCCTTGTGAAGTAATATCCGCCAATTACAGGGTCTAATACCAGGGCAGCCCATCCTGCGTGTCGGATACTTGCTGAGTAATCGCGATGGTCGAAAGTGATCGGTTGAGATGACCAGTGGCAGGACTTTGTAGTGGCAGGCACTTGGGTATACTTTGCTCGGAGTGCCGTATTGTTTTTTCCCTTGAATATGTGTAACACGTTTACTGTTTTGACTTCTGGTGGAAATTTCTTTTGTTCCGCCGTGTCTTGCTTGGGAGGCTCGTCCTCGTCTTCACTTGGTGTATCCTCCCCCTTATGTAGGGCGTTGAGCTTGCCGGACTGCTTGAAGACCCAACATTCTCTATGGGTATGATTAGCAGGTTTACCAGGGGTACTATGGATCTGACATACTTGGTCCAGAATTTTGTTGAGGCTGGACAGTTCGTCCCTGGTGCCTTTAGGCGGCTTTTGACCTGGCCGAGAGCTTTTGAATCCGGCATTTACTGTCGTGCCCTTCGTGTTGTCTTCTTTATTCCGACGTTTGTTATTGCTGTTGCGCCGTGATTTCCCGTTTCCATCTCTAACTTCAGATGTACTGGGGTCGCTGGTGCTGCACCTGGCTAGCCAGCTGTCCTCCCCCGCGCAAAAGAGGGTCATGAGGTTTGTTAATGCGGCCATCGTTCTCGGCTTATTTTGGCCGAGGTGTCTGGCGAGCCATTCGTCACAGACGCTATGCTTGAAAGCTGCTAAGGCTTCGGCGTCCAGACAGTCGACAATCTGGTTCTTTTTAGTAAGAAACCTGTTCCAAAGCTTTCGGGCTGACTCTCCGGGCTGTTGAGTTATATGACTCAAATCGTCCGCATCCAGAGGTCGGACATAAGTCCCTTGAAAATTTGCCCGAAAGGCGTCTTCGAGCTCTTCCCAACTTCCGATGGAGCTTTCGGGGAGTCCTTTGAGCCAGTGACGAGCTGGCCCTTTGAGCTTGAGGGGTAGGTACTTGATGGCGTGGAGATCATCTCCTCGAGCCATATAGATATGAAGGATGTAGTCCTCAATCCAGACCCCAGGGTCTGTTGTTCCGTCGTATGCCTCTATGCTTATGGGCTTGAATCCCTCTGGAAATTCGTGGTCCAGCACCTCATCGGTGAAACATAGGGGGTGTGCGGCACCCCTATAGCTGGGTGTACCGCATTGTTCGGATTTTTGTTGTGTTGCATTGTATGCTGGGGCACGCTTGCGTGGTCCATAGATGGACCTGGTTGCGCCGTCCTTTGGGTGCGAGCCTTCGCATGGGTCGCGTATTGTATTGTGAGCGGCGTTGTATGCCGCTCTGTGTTGGTAGAGGGGTCATCTATCCGACCAGGTGGCTGCTTTGATATTTGGTTGTGGGGGTTCTGAGGCCTCCTCATCGAATTCGGGTAGCAGCTTCCGCTTTGGGTAGCTTTTGGAAGGGCGATTGTCGCTGTACCTTGCTGAAGTGTTGAATATTTTACTCCATCTGAAATGGAGTGTGTCTTGCGCGGTCTTGAGCCTTTGTTTCTGCTTTTTCAGGCTCCTCGCGGTGGCAACAAGCCTTTTATGGGCAGTCTGTTGCTCTGGGTGTTTGTCCGGCGTTATGTCATCCGGATCATTATCCTTGATAGGATTTGTTTGTTCGGTTTGGTTATCCAGATTGCCGTTATCCAGCAGCGATTCGCCCTGCTCCAGCGCTGGATCTGCATTATCGCTATTCTCATCGAGGCGGCGTTTGCGTCGCCGCTTTGACTGCTTTTCGAGGGAACAAGCCTTCGGTGCATCCTTCCGCTCCTCATCATCATCTTTTTGTGCGTCCACCATGTATACGTCATATGACGAGGTGGCGTTCCAGGGCCCAATAGGTGCTGGTTCTTTATCGTCTCCTTCATTGGTGTCTGTACCGTCGATGTCTCCGGAGTCGAAGTCGAGCATGTCGGTTAAGTCATCGACAGTGGATACAAAGTGGGTGGTGGGTGGGCTTGGAATTTCTTCATCGTCCGTACCCCAACCTTGCTGACCGTAGTCCGGCCAGGGCTCTCTTGATAAAGAGAGAGACTTTAGTGACTTCAGGATATCGCTGAGAGGCGAGTGCTGAAAGATGTACGCGGCAGTGAACTCCATGATCGGCGCCCAATCGGATTCGATCGGCAGGGGCGCGGAGGGCTCGGAGTCCGGAGAGGAGTCCGGCTCCTTGGAGTCACGAGTCTCGCAGAGTACGGGGCTGGTGCTTGGCTCAATCGCTGTTGGGGTCGCAGCCCCTGAGGTGGCGTCCAACCGCCCATCCTCGATCAGCCCAGTTGGCTTCGAATTAAGGGTCGAAGCCGATGTGGGTGCGGCCTCTAGGGCACTGTTCGGCGGCAGAGCTAGATCATGCTCGTCGTGATAGTGCGGCGCGCTCGGCAGTGGCTCGAATCCGTCGAAGATCAAGTCCCCGCGGATGTCAGCCGTGTAGTTAAAACTTCCAAATCTGACCTGATGGCCAGGTGCGTAGCTTTCGATCTGCTCCAGACGGCCAAGCGAATTGGCCCGCAGTGCGAAGCCACCGAAGACGAAGATCTGTCTGGGGAGGAAGGTCTCACCCTGGACTGCATCGCTATCGATGATCATAGGAGCCATCGAGCCTAACGGCGACGACAAAGAGGAACTCTCAATGAAAGCACCAATGTCGGTGTCAAAACCGGCGGATCTCGGGTAGGGGGTCCCGAACTGTGCGTCTAGGCTGGATGGTAACAGGAGACAAGGGACACGAAGTTTTACCCAGGTTTGGGCCCTCTCGATGGAGGTAAAACCCTACGTCCTTCTTGATTAATATTGATGATATGGGTAGTACAAGAGTAGATCTACCACGAGATCGAGGAGGCTAAACCCTAGAAGCTAGCCTATGGTATGGTTGTTGATGTGTATGTTGTCCTACGGACTAAAATCCTCCAGTTTATATAGACACCGGATAGGGTTAGGGTTACATAGAGTCGGTTACAATGGTAGGAGATCTTCATATCCGTATCGCCAAGCTTGCCTTCCACGCCAAGGAAAGTCCCTTCCGGACACGGGACGGAGTCTTCAATCTTGTATCTTCATAGTCCAGGAGTCCGATTGAAGATATAGTCCGGCCATCCGGACACCCCCTAATCCAGGACTCCCTTAGTCCACCCTGCCAATAAATTCTCATGCAAGCCACTAGTATTACTATCTAATGATAGTACAAAAAGAGTAGCAAGATAGTAGCAAACCATGTACCTTCGTAATGAACAGCTCATAGTGCCACCAATTGGATATAAAGGTTTGGAAAAAAACATGCTCCTAATGTTGAACCAGTTGGCTTTTTGTGCAGTTCCACTAAAATCGAGCATCCCTGTTTGCATAGATATTGAAAGTGTGATTACTCTAAAAGTGGCACTAGTTAAAGCATAGACCAACAAATATAAGCATTCCAATTTCATAATGGGAAAAGGTAGCAAGACTGTTTCTAACCACCTGTTTGAAGGAATAAATAAAGCAACATCGGCTGATGTCAGGAAGGCACACATAGTTTTTTCTGAAAAACTGAGCCATTCCTGACCTTTCCTCTTCTTTTAAGCAAATTTTGTGCAGTTCTACTAAAATAAAATGCCATCACCGCGTTGACAATTCAGTGACACTGTACAAAAGGAAATGACTTAACATTACATCATGATGTCAGGTATGTAGTCGACAAGCATTAGAGACAAACATACAGACCTCCTTTGATAACATAATGAACATTAATTTTAACAAAGGTGTGACTAGCTTTACCGGGATAATTTGAGTGAACTCTACACCCTTTGTTCCTTAATATAAGACGTTTTCACGGTTCAATTTAAAGTACCCAAACGTCTAGTATTTAGAAAAACAGGTAGTAGTTTTCTTGAGCACATATCTGGGAAAGCTTGCCACACTTTATTTATGTCCATACGCCAATGCAACACCATTCGAATACTACAAATATACACTAATCCAGTGGCTAATGCAACAGTAGTGTAGTTAGTTTATTACAGGGTAGAATACAATGGTTTTACTGAACAGATTTCAATAAACTCTAGCACTGGAAGGTTTCTATAAGAATTAACAATACAAAATGTAAAGGTATCAAGTTTCAACATTGGTATACCAGCTCTGCATGAGCATTAAACCAAATACAAAAGTCTGAAGGTAACTAGCATTATTAACTAATGACAGTATAAAAAAAATTGCAAACCATGTACCTCCAAGGTAAATATCATTTCGAACTCGGGGGGACCTTAAAAATTGCTATCCCAATCTTGATAATCGATCAAACATAAAAACTTGATTGAACGAATCAAGAAAACAGCCGGAGGAGGAGGTGCCCACTCTTGACCTTTCCTCTTGTCTTCATAATTGTCTGTGCAGTTTAACCAAAATAAAATGACATCAGCGCCTTGGCATTTTGGTGACATAGTACAAAAAAATTAACTTATCTCATGAAAGTGAGGTATGTAATCTATAAGCATTAATAGTGCAAAAATCTGAAGGTAGTAACAAGTTTCATCGTTGGTATACTGGCTGTGCAACAGCATTAGAATGCCTTAGACTGCTGGCATTGTTTAAATTTATCGGTGGCATTAGACTGAGAGTGGCATTAGTTAAATGTGGCATCACTTTAGCAGTAGCATTGCTTGACTTGACTGCTGGCGTTATACTAACAGCAAAAAAGCGATAATAAGAGCATGGGAGGCCCATTCGGATAGTGGGCGCACCAGTACGATGTACCTCCACGGACGCAGAGTGGTGAGGGAGTTATGGTTGCCCAGAGCAACAAATATCCAGGCAACATATGTGGATTACGTCCCATTTTTGCTCTTTTAGCCACCTTTTTCCTATGCGAGGACAACAAACCGATCGACCTGGTCATTCTCTATTGCGTTGTCATGCCTTTCTACCCTTCTTCAGCCAAGAGACACGAGACTCGTTCCTTAGCTACTGATTTTCCCCTTTTCAACCTAGATGCGGGTTCGATGCCTACTCTGTTGGACAGTACAGTCTCCCTTCCTTTCCTTATTCAACCCAGACATGGATTAGTCTGCATGAAGTAGGGTTTCCTTTAATAGTGCAAATTATGGTTTTCGTCTGTGTGGCCAGCAGAGCAGAGGATATCAAATTGGGAAGATGGTGGAGTGGAAAAAGATCCGCATGCAACGACGTGGCAGATGGGGCAATAGAACAAGGTTATGGTTCGAAAAGAGGTAGCATACCTGAGGGTCAGCGGGAAGTGGCTTCGCTCGTGGTCGTCGTCCTCCGCACACACTACGCCAGCGAGCTTGGGTACGGAGGCCATCCCGCACGGGTGCTAGGTCTGAGAGGACGGCCTTGTCGTCAGTGCGTGACCTCACTCGCCGACGACGAGTGCGTCAACGCTGCACGTCCTTTTATTCCCCGGCGGATCTGTGACCACCGGTGAGGAGGGAGAGATGGGCCGTCTTTTTAGATCTGGAGAGAGGGTGGTAGTGTGAGAAGCAAGTGGGCGGCCCTTAGCAAGAAAGCGCTCAAGCTCCAGCCTATATATCTTTTTTACACTACTAGTACTAGAGGTGGAGTAGTGGTAGAGTAGTTTATATTTTTTCTGCGTACAGTACCAGTTAGTCGTGCTTCAAAACTGATCGGCACGCCATTAAAAAAATAAAGGTCGATAACTAATGCGGCACCTCGGGCCAACGCGGCCAGATCGCATTTTGCACGAGAAATTACACACCATGTTTCGTTGACATGTGGTCCCGTTCCAACATATCAGTGAGATGACGACGAGTAGTAGGAGTATTTCCGAACGGACGTGTAGGCTGGGGCGCCTCTTCATGAACCATGGCAAACTCGCAACCATCCACCGACTCTTCGCCTTTCCCTCTTGATTTGGAACTGCTGTCGCACGCTCTTCCTCTCCCTCCTCCATTTTCCTTCAGCCCTTCACCCTTTCTTCTGCCATTGTTCGATCGTCTTCTCCATGGAGGGAACAGACCGGAAACGACCCCGTTATTCTTGCCCCGATCTGAAAGATGGCGTGGTGGAGGAACTCATTGATCGGTGCGACGTCATCACCTCGGCTAGCATGGCACGTTCGTTCAAGCCCATTCTCGACTCAACTAATATCATCATTACAAAGAACCCAAGAGTCAAGGAGCGGTTTGATCTCCCCTATCTTGTTCGCCGTGACCCTGATGATGACTGGCGCCGGCACAACGGAGGCCTCGCCCTGTGCAAGTTGATGCCGCTTGATAATGATACGTATGTTGTTAAGATGCCATCGCTTGAGGGCAAGGCTTGGGCGGGCGCAAATGGAGATTGGGTTGTTTACATTGGGTCCAACTGCGAGTGGGAACTTGTGGATGTGTACACTCGTCACCGGGTTCCACTTCCAAAAATCTCAGCACACTGCCCAGAGGTTGAACACACCGGTAATGTACGCACGTTCAAATACGATCATGGTGATTGTATTCTACGGAAGATAGCAATTTGTCGAGTTCCCAACCGCTCTTGGAATTACAACGACTATGATGTTGTTGCTATCTTCGACAAGCTTGTTGCCTTCCTTGATGGTTTCACTCGATGGATATTGCTCAAATATCAGTTTCTGTACACGGATGAGTACTGTGATGCAATTCAATACGAACGCCTTGTGTTTGCTGCCACCACTCGTGGCACTGTTTTTGCATGGCATCCTAGTAGTTTCGGTACGTTTGTCTTCCATCGTAATTATAATTGTTTCATCCACATGCATGCGGGTTAGCAAGTTTCCCTTTACTAATTAACCTTCTTCTTGTGTTTCCAAGGTCCTGTGAACATCCCACCACCTAGACTTGAAAATTTTTATAACCAAGAGGGAGATGACGATGGTGATGACCACGAGCATGAGGACGAGCAGTGCCCATATACTTTGTGGTGCCTGGCAACTAATTCCGATGGATCACCTCTTCTTGTGTGTATACAACCCACTGATGATGTTACTGGTAAGGAAGCAGGTGCCTCCCATGGTCGCACTCTCCTGACCTATTCCAACACCCGTTGCATGGTATTCAGGATGGATACTAGTATGCTAGCGCCAACTCCTTCTCCCTGGTACAGAATTGATAGTCTTGGAGAAAACTCGCTCTTCCTTGGACAAAACTATCCGATGATGGTGAAAGGCGATCCAACTGCTGTTGACACATTTATGAGAAGCAACTGTGTTTATACCTCGGACATTTGTGTGGTTCCCTACCCTGGTAGGGATATAGTAGGCCGCTTCATCCTGGATGATCAGTCCTGCGTTGGTTTCCAGATCGACAATCGATGGCCCGTCCTAGAGAATCACTTGTGGTTCAAAGCAAGCATTTCCAACGCCGAGGAATGGTTGAGTTGAAGTTCATTTCATTGCTTGTTATTTGTTGTGTGGTGAAAACTTTAGTATTTATAATGTATCCTCGTTGTCGATGTGGGTTGATGACCTGGTGTATGTAATAAAATGCTATGCATGTGATAAACTTACTAAATTTATGAATGGCTTTCGAGTCGCTTCTCTGAGTGAGTGGTGCGACGAGGCAAAAAAATATTTTCCGAATACATAATTGTACGTGCATTGCAACAGGTTATCGGATGAGGCCAATCAACAATAGTAGTACACTATTTGTACTAGCTTCAGATGCTTCGCGCGTCGGGTGGGTGTTTTTACTGTAGCCATATGTTAATGTGTTCGCCGTACGTAACCAGCACCTCGAATCCTCGATACTAGTACTATATAGTAGGAGTAAGTAGTAGGGAGTAGTAGGGTGGCATGGGCCAGAACAAGCATACACGTCCAGGAGTACGGCACACGCCACCACCACGACATCCATTTGACACCATATTATTTCTTGGAGTCCGTGCTAGAGCAATCTCTTCAACCTCATCGTTTCTCTAACTTCAGCCATCGCGCGATGGGCGAGGTGGGGGTTTGTCGATAGTCGGTTTCCTTAACTGCGGTCCCACTTGTAAGGCCAACTCCAACGCACGACCCCAAACGCACCTCCATTTTGCACGGACTCCAACGATTATTTTGACTAGAAAAGCAAGACCAAAGAAAACAAGAACCACAAGAATACATTTTACTACTCCTGTAAGTTGGATTAGTGCCTTCTCAATGCATTCATTGTTGATCTGCGGAGGCTCGATCTTGCATGCTTCTTTCTTCTTCGAGTGTAAAGAAGTAGACGTTGCTTCCTCGCATCTAGTCTCATGTCTAGCCTCTATTCTAGTAGGAGTATCAACAAGTGCACTAATCTCATCCGATAGCAGGACCGAAGATTTGGTCGGGTTCTTCCTCCTTTTGCCGACACGTGGAACATCCAACATCCAGGTCGTGTCATCAAAGAAAATAGAGTGGTAGTTGAAGCCACGAGATGTGCATCTTGGGTTAAACTATAAATAGAATCTTACTACTCTTGAGTAACTCCAAAAGCGGCCACCGAAGATCTTTATTGGATTTGTTTTTCATCACCAGCACGTCGAGGTGAAAGTTGTGCAGGTTCAGTGGGTCCTCTTGCATTTTCACTGACATGTGGGGCCACATGTGAGCAAACAGACGATGGGCTCCGCACGTCCGCTGGCTGGCTGAGAAGAGAGATAGAGGAGGGCTGAGCACGGACTATGGGAAATTTTCTACGTACCTCGATATAGTGGGGTGGCATGGGCCATAACTCAGTAGCATTCACGTCTAGCAGTATGGCACACGCCACCCACACGAGTCCCATCCGACACCAATTTTCTTAGAGTCCATGCTACAGCCATCTCTTCTCCCTCCTATTTTCTCAGCCATCGCGCGGTGGGCGGGGTGGGGGTTTCCCGATAGTCAGTTTGCTCAAGTGCGGTCCCACTTGTAAGTGAAAATGCAACATCGCACGCATTCTCGCTTGAGCGGCGTGCCGGACCAACCGTGTGGGGGTGCGACGCGAACACGGCAGGCTTTTCCTTTTGAACTCGTAACTTGTAAAATTTGGTTCTGCTCCATGGCGCGACCAATAGATAGAAAATAACGATTTTGCCTAGAGTAATGAGAAGTTTGGTTCTAGCGCCGTTCATGCATGGAGTACTGTGAAGCCCCGAGACCGATGTGCCAGGTGTCTTCCAGTTATTCGCTGTCGTTTCCATGTCATTTGCTTGCGTGTTGCATCTTATCATGTCATCATGTGCATTGCATCATTATGTTTTCAAAACTTGCATCCGTCCCGGCCTCCTCATTCTCTCCGTTGTCCGTTCTGAGCCCAGACACACTTGCACGCGCCCGCGGCATGTCCGAAATATTATTTTATAAGTGGCCAGAAAATTTTCTCGGAATGGGATGAAAGTTGGCGTGTGGTCTTATTATAGTGTAGATAGACCGCCTGTCAAGTTTCATTGCATTCAGAGTTTGTTTGATAGCCCAACCGTTAAACTATAGCGATGATATAGTCGGTCTAACGTCGGATGTTTTCGGTCTCCGGAAACAGTCGCCGGGCCTCTCTCTCTCTCTCTCTTCTCTTCTCTCAGCTCGAGACCGTCTATACAGTCCACTACTCACCGCCAAGCCCTTCCTAACCTCTCTCGTCAGCCCGCGGCCCCCCTCGCGCGCGTCCGAAAGCTGTACCGGACCCGACCCGGATAGTCGTCACTGTTGGGTCCGGAATATCCCCAAACATCTGCAAAATATCCTCGTTTTATTTATTGGACTCTTTAGCTTATTTTTCTCGTCCGTCCGGTTATGATCAGAGGGGCCAGATAGCCCCTAACCTTACCCACGTGATGTATATATATACAGTATCCAACCCTAGATCCTAGGCGCCTTGTCCCATCCTTCCTTTCCCCCGCCGCCCCCAAACCAACTCCCTTCGCTCATCGGGATCCTCCCATTCCTCCTCCCACCAACCAGAACTCGAGCTCGAGCCCTTGGATTCGAAGTCATCTGAGATGAGCACCGCCGCCTCCCTTCTTCTTCTCTTTCCCGGTGCTCCATCGTTCCTCTCGATCTCTCTCTCACGATCTCCCTCTCTCTCTGTTTTTCATCAGCTGCAGGTCGCCGCCGCCATGGTCGACCCTCGCTGGAGCTCCATCGATGCCCCGTTGGCCGGATCCAGCCCGGAAACAGGTGGATCCATCCATCCCCGCCTGAGCCCCGTGCCCTTCGCCGCCTCCCATACGCCTCTGCTCGTGCCTGAGCACCGACGCCTCACCGGACGCATCCCGCAGCAGTCCCGCATCAAGCCTCGCGCCGTCGTCCTTGTCCTCGTAGCCTCCCCGCTCTCCTCGTCGGCGCAGGGAGATGAGCCCCTCTCGAACTCCAGCAACGGCGCCGCCCCTCGCAGCGACTGCCGCCGTCGCCATGGCCTACTTCGCCTCGACGCCATGGCCGCCCGAAACTTCTCCACTACTACTGCTGTCGCATGGATCTCTACCACCGGCCGCCACATCCACGACGCCCTTGTCCAGGTCCGGCCTCCTCCACCTCCTGTAGACGAGCACCGGTCGGCCACCAGAGCTCCTCCGAGCGCCTCCTCTACTTCGAACGGCGAGGACGAGAGGCATGTTCCCTTCTCCATCGCGCTGCCCGCACGCCAAGTCCCTCGCGCCTCCACCGGAGTCTGGTCCTCGTCGGCCTTTCCCTGCATGCCCGCTGCCGCCGCCCTGATTCTTCCCGGCGAGAGCCTTGCTGCTGCTTCTGCTCTGGGGGAATTCATTGACCCACCTCTGCAACCGAGACGACTGCTGCTCGTCATGGTCGCGTTGACCGCGTGGCCACCGCAGCACCTCAAGGCCTGGGTCTGCCTCCACCGGTCTCCTCTTCCAGGCCCAGTTGCGCGCCCCTGCAGGCCTCCCCTCTCCACAGTTCCGGTCCAAGGCCCAATGTGAGGAACTTCCCCAGCCCAACTCGGTTCCGTTTCAGCCCATGTTTATTTTTTCCCTCTCTGCGAATTTAGTTATTTATCCTGAGACTGCAGTTTTACAAAAAAGACCCTCATGTTCATGCATATGATAACTCACAATTCGTGCATCGGATTAAAATGTTTTATATATGAAACTTGCTCAGAATTTTGTCTAGTTTAATAATATGTCACTTTCATCCATGTTTAAAATGTCTAAAATGATGTTTGTTTAAATTTGCTCCTATGCCATGCTAAAATGGTTTAATTCATAACTATATAACCGTAGCTCCGTTTTTAACAAACTTTATATGTAAATGGGGTAGAATTTTGCCTAGTTTAACACGGTGGCATCATCTTGCATGTTTAATAACTATGAAATATGGTTTAGGGCAGAACAGGACCAAACCTAATATATGCTCATGAGGAGTTCCCGAAAATGTTGTTCGTTGCTTCCGGCCTCATTTAAACTTGACTAGATAGATAGTTTTCTTTCGCTTCACCCTCTTGCCATGTTTAACAACATTTAATATTGTTGGGTACATAAACGAGATTGAACTAAATAATTGATGTGGTGCTCCGTCAATATGCAACTCGTTGCATATTGAGCTCCACTTAATTTGTAGTTTTGGTTGTTGCACTTTGCCATGCCATGCCCTCTTTAAACCGGACATGCATCATACTTTTTTGCGCATCATGCCATGTCTTTGTGGTGGTTGTTTACTATGTTGTGTTCTTATTTTCTGGTGTTTGCTTCTTCGGGTTGGTTCCGATAACGTCGCATTTGTGAGGACCCGTTTGACTACATCCGTTTGTCTTCTTCATGGACTCGTTCTTCTTCCTTGCGGGATTTCAGGCAAGATGATCATACCCTCGAAATCACTTCTATCTTTGCTTGCTTAGTTGCTCGCTCTTTTGCTATGCCTATGCTGCGATACCTACCACTTGCTTATCATGCCTCCCATATTGTTGAACCAAGCCTCTAACCCACCTTGTCCTAGCAAACCATTGATTGGCTATGTTACCGCTTTGCTCAGCCCCTCTTATAGCATTGTTAGTTGCAGGTGAAGATTGAAGTTTGTTCCTTGTTGGAACATGGAGATGTTGTTCCTTGTTGGAACATGTTTACTTGTTGGGATATCACATTATATCTTATTTAATTAACGCATCTATATACTTGGTAAAGGGTGGAAGGCTCGGCCTTATGCCTGGTGTTTTGTTCCACTCTTGCCGCCCTAGTTTCCGTCATATCGGTGTTATGTTCCGGATTTTGCGTCCCTTACGCGGTTGGGTAATAATGGGAACCCCTTGACAGTTCGCCTTGAGTAAAACTCTTCCAGCAATGCCCAACATTGGTTTTACCATTCGCCACCCAGCCTTTTTCTTTTCCCTTGGGGGTCACGCGCCCAAGGGTCATCATTATTTTAAACCCCCAGGTCAGTGCTCCTCTGAGTGTTGGTCCAACTTGTCAGCCGTCGGTGGCCACCAGGGGCAACTCTGGGCTGGCCTACCGGAAGTTTGGACAATCCGGTGTGCCCTGAGAAAGAGATATGTGCAGCTCCTATCGGGATTTGTCGGCACATTCGGGCGGTGTTGCTGGTTTAGTTTTAACTTGTTGAAGTGTCTTGTTGTACCGGGATACCGAGTCTGATCGGAACATCTCGGGAGGAGGTTTATTCCTTCGTTGACCGTGAGAGCTTGTCATGGGCTAAGTTGGGACACCCCTGCAGGGATTTGAACTTTTGAAAGCCGTGCCTGCGGTTATGGGCAGATGGGAATTTGTTAATGTCCGGTTGTAGAAAACCTGAACTTGACCTTAATTAAAATGAATCAACAGCATGTGTTACCGTGATGGTCTCTTTCCGGCGGACTCCGGGAAGTGAACACGGTGTTGGAGTTATGCTTGACGTAGGTTGTTTAGGATCACTTCTTGATCATACTTTCTCGAACGTGCTTTCCCTTCTCTTCTCGCTCTCATTTGCGTATGCTATCCACCATATATGCTAGTCGCTTGCTGCAGCTCCACCTCATACCTTTACCTTACCCATAAGCTTAAATAGTCTTGATCGCGAGGGTGTGAGATTGCTGAGTCCCCGTGGCTCACAGATACTTCCAAAACCAGCTTGCAGGTGCCGATGAGACCGTGCAGATGACGCAACCAAGCTCAGGAGGAGCTCGATGAAGATCTTGTCCTTTGTGTTTCTTCGTTCTAGTTGATCAGTAGTGGAGCCCAGTTGGGGTCGATCGGGGACTGTGTCGCATCTGCGGTTCTTCTTTTATTTTGGTTCCGTAGTTGGACCTTGATTGTTTTTGGATGTTGTAATGCTTTATTTATGTAATTGTGTGAAGTGGCGAGTGTAAGCCAACTATGTATCTCTGCCCCTTATGTATTACATGGGTTGTGTGAAGATTACCTCACTTGCGATATTGCTTTCAATGCGGTTATGCCTCTAAGTCGTGCTTCGACACGTGGGAGATATAGCCGCATCGAGGGCGTGACAAGTTGGTATCAGAGCCTTCCCCGACCTTAGGAGCCCCATTGCTTGATCGTTTTTAGCGGCCGAGTTGTGTCTAGAAAAAAATGTTTTGAGTCATTTAGGAATTATATATCGGAGAGTTTAGGAATTCTTTTTACATCCCAGTCTCCTCATCGCTCTGGTAAGGCATCCTGACGTAGAGTTTTGACTCTTCTCTTCTCAAATTTCACTAAATTTTTTTAGGATCACGCGGGTATCTTGGTATCGTTCCGATGGTTTTGTGACGAGAACATTGTCTTGGTGCCTCCTGTCAGGGGTTTTGTGGAAGTGTCTCGGGGAGTTGAGCTCCGAGGTGTTGTCGTCATAATTTTATCGTTGCAGTTCTGGAATACCTGAGTTTAGTACGCCGACATCGAAAATCTCTTTTATGCAGTTCGTTGGTGAGATAACCTCGACGCCACCCAGTACTGGGGCGGGAGTTCGGGAGTATCGCCATAACTTGTATAACGGATGCTTTTCGAAGGTTGAGGTAGACGATTTCCAAAGGTTTCTTGGTTATGTGTTGAAGGATGGATACAGATGGATGTAGGATTTGCTAGATTTGGGTGAGATATTATGCTTCCCCTGTATCCCCAACACCTGATTGCATAACCGGAAAATTTCGGGAGTTTCATAGGTGGGAATTCAAGTAGCTCTTAGGATATCTTTGCGACGGATATATGATATGAAATTGGGGTTCGACGTCTAGTGGTCCGCCTATCCACGGTTGATTTTATAGTGGTCTCGTTGTGTCTTAAAGAATCCTTGGCTATGCCGACTCGGGGACGCTTCGTATGTCATGTGCACTGCCTTGTACATGATGGTGTTGTACAATCGAGCCCGTGTAGGTCCCACCACAAAAACTTCGGACGAAATCTCTATCATATGTTTGTTCCGGCTTATTCTGCAAGCCAATCCTTTGTTTTTGTTTGGAGTTGTGGTATTTGAGTTGCTTCGAAGTCAAATGTTGATTCCATACCTTCCCCAAATGGTGTTCTCATGTTTCCATGTGAATACTAATCCTTCTTGATAATCGATATTGTCATGTCAATCCTTTTCAACCGGTGTGCTTCTCTTCAAGCGGATCCGTCCATTTTCAACATCCGCAAGATCCAATCTTAGCTTTCTCAACGGTGTCGTTTTCTTCCATCCCAAGTTGCCTTTGTTTTCCCACCCACCCACCCTTTTTCTTCGAGGACTCGGATTTCTTTATCAAATATCCATTTTATTATGGAAGTATCTCCATTCTTCTTCCTTCATGTTCGTACCCGGTGATGCTCATGAAGATTTTAACGAAATTTCAAGTTCACCATTATCCATTCTTTTTCTTCTCCGGTGGAACCAATTCAAGCTTTCGGTGTTGATCATATTCTTTTTCCTCGTTTCAAATACCTTCTCATACCGGTGCACCTCTTAATCATCCACTTCTCGTTATTCAATTGTTCCGGTGTGCTGAAGATACCTCAGAAGGCTCGTCTTGTCATTCAAGATCCCTTCAACCTATCTCCAGGCTGTTATCTCATTCAAGCCATTTAATTCAACTGGTGCATTCTCCTTTTTCAAGTAATCGTTCAACGGTGTTTCTTTTGAGTGGGCCCTAACCCACAGGTCTTTTCCCAGGATCTTACCTGACTCTTCTTATTTCCCGGAGATATCCTCAAATTTCTCATCAAAGTTTGACGTAAGAATGAATTATCATCAGTCAAATGTCCTTCTCCAAGATCTTTCAAATTCATTTCATCGTTGATTCAACTTTTATATTCTTATTTATTGCGGTGCCTCAACAATTCATGGTGGAGTTTCTCGTTGTAATTCTCAGATTTCGGAGACCGAAGAAGATTTTCTCTCAATCTTGCTCCATTCTCTTCAAGATTCGTGATTCTAGCTTGTTGCCATCCTCTCGTAATTGTTTTGATTGTGAGAATTCTTTTCACCCGTGCAGAGCATTTCAAGGGTATTTTCAGTTCGATTATCCGGAGTCCATCATTTCAGAGGACTTGTTCATTCTCAGCTTTCAGCTCTCGTTCCCCAAATATCACCGGTGCATCATTCGATATTCTCTAATCAGCTCATGATCTTTTGTTCTCGTGGATCTAATTTCCATCAAGTATTTTCATTCATTCTCTAATTCCTTTCCGGTGATTCGTTATCTTTTATTCGTTCATTTGCAATTCCTATGGTGGTTCGTTCAAGATTCTTCTTCCTTTGTGTATCATATCAATTTATTGGTTGTTTCAATTCTACAAGTGGTTCGTTAAAGACCTTCCCAAGTTTGACGCTATATCTCTCTTAATCTTTTTTTACGAGAATAAGTAATATGTCGAATCCATTGATTGTCATCAATTTAATTGGTGAAGGATAAGCATAATGTAATTCTTATTCTTATTTCATCGAGCGAATTCAATTCCTTATTCCGGAGGTTCATCAAATTCGCGGTTTCACTTGATTCATCTTTCTTTTCCTGGAGTTCCAAGTTCTCTCATTTATTTCACCAGGAAGATCCTTCTAAATCATTACAAGGTTTCACCTTGTGTTTTCAACTTCTTTTGCATTTATCATCATTTTGTTTACCGGAGTTCCTCATGGATGTCCTACATGATGGTTCATCGAGGTTTTATTTCCTTCTCGAAGCGTTCATCAACATTCTTTTTCAGTGGAGTTCAAGCATTCTTCTTCTTGTAATCCGGAGTGCATTTCTTTCTACCGTATCTTTGGAGGTGGTATTATGCCATTCTTGATAATTTGAGTTCATGTTTCATAATTCACATGTTATTAAGAATGAGGTATTTTAAATCCATCAATCTCGTCATTGGAGTTACCTTGGGTTATATTTCACCTAAAGCTCTTCCCTAAGGATCGTGCTATTTAGGGTGCTCATAAAGGACCCAAGTTCTTCTTTATCCTCCCGGTGAAATACTTTCTTATCTCCTTGTTCATATCAATACAATTCTTTCCCGTGAGTGGCAGGTTGTCACCTCATAATTTTGAGATGTATTTCATAAGACCATATCAAGATTATTCTTTTTCGTTATTGGTTTTCATTTGCAGTCGGAGTGCTGTCCAAATTATATCATTCTTAATCCTTTTCTATCTTGTTTTAACCGGAGTGGTTTCAATATTTATCTTGCCCTTCAACCTCAAGGTTTTTCGTAATGTTCTTTGTTTCTCTTTTCTAAAGGAGTGTTTTCGACCTTATTCACCTTCGATGTGTTCTTTCTCGAATTTGTTCAATCTCGCAAGGTTCCTTGGTTTCACTCGTTTGTCAAAGAAGCAACTTAGTTTTACCTCTTCTCTTTCTCTTCCGTTTTTCCCTCCGGTGCCATTCTAGATCTCGGGACGAGATCCTCTCGTAGTGGTGGAGTGTTGTGACGCCCCGAGACCGATGTGCCAGGTGTCTTCCAGTTATTCGCCGTCGTTGCCATGTCATTTGCCTGCGTGTTGCATCTTATCATGTCATCATGTGCATTGCATCATCATGTTTTCAAAACTTGCATCCGTCCCGGCCTCCTCGTTCTCTCCGTTGTCCGTTCTGAGCCTAGACACACTTGCACGCGCCTGCGGCATGTTCGAAATATTATTTTATAAGTGGCCGAAAAATGTTCTCGGAATGGGATGAAAGTTGGCGTGTGGTCTTATTATAGTGTAGATAGACCGCCTATCAAGTTTCATCGCATTCAGAGTTCGTTTGATAGCCCAACCGCTAAATATAGCGACGATATATCGGTCTAACGTCGGATGTTTTCGGTCTCCGGAAACAGTCACCGGGCCTCTCTCTCTCTCTCTTCTCTTCTCTCAGCTCGAGACCGTCTATACAGTCCACTACTCACCGCCAGGCCCTTCCTAACCTCTCTCGTCAGCCCGCGGCCCCCCTCGCTGCGTCCGAAAGCTGTACCGGACCGACCCGGATAGTCGTCACCGTTGGGTCCGGAACATCCCCAAACATCTGCAAAATATCCTCGTTTTATTCATTGGACTCTTTAGCATATTTTTCTCGTCCGTCCGGTTATGATCGGAGGGGCTAGATAGCCCCTAACCTTACCCACGTGATGTATATATATACATTATCCAACCCTAGATCCTAGGCGCCTTGTCCCATCTTTCCTTTCCCCCGCCACCACCAGACCAACTCCCTTCGCTCATCGGGATCCTCCCATTCCTCCTCCCACCAACCAGAACTCGAGCCCGAGCCCTTGGATTCGAAGTCATCTGAGATGAGCACCACCGCCTCCCTTCTTCTTCTCTTTCCCGGTGCTCCGTCGTTCCTCTCGATCTCTCTCTCACGATCTCCCTCTCTCTCTGTTTTTCATCAGCTACAGGTTGCCGCCGCCTTGGTCGACCCTCGCCAGAGCTCCATCGACGCCCCGTTGGCCGGATCTGGCCCGGAAACAGGTGGATCCATCCATCCCAGCCTGAGCCCCGTGCCCTTCTCCGCCTCCCATACGCCTCTGCTCGTGCCTGAGCACGGACGCCTCACCGGACGCATCCCGCAGCAGTCCCGCATCAAGCCTCGCGCCGTCGTCCTTGTCCTCGTAGCCTCCCCGCTCTCCTCGTCGACGCAGGGAGATGAGCCCCTCTCGAACTCCAGCAACGGCGCCGCCCCTCACAGCGACTGCCGCC
Organism: Triticum aestivum; assembly: GCF_018294505.1. NCBI lineage: Eukaryota > Viridiplantae > Streptophyta > Magnoliopsida > Poales > Poaceae > Triticum > Triticum aestivum. Next base: position 308,631,915 of record NC_057800.1, read on the forward strand.
GTCGCCATGGCCTACTTCGCCTCAACGCCATGGCCGCCTGAAGCTTCTCCAGTACTGCTGCTGTCGCATGGATCTCTGCCACCGACCGCCACATCCACGACGCCCTTGTCCAGGTCCCGGCCTCGTCCACCTCCTGCAGACGAGCACCAGTCAACAAACCAGAGCTCCTCCGAGCGCCTCTCTGCTTCGAACGGCGAGGACGAGAGGCATGTTCCCTTCTCCATCGCGGTGCCCTCACGCCAAGTCCCTCGCGCCTCCACTGGAGTCTGGTCCTCGCCGGCCTTTCCCTGCACGCCCGCTGCCGCCGCCCTGATTCTTCCCGGCAAGAGCCTCGCCGCTGCTTCTGCTCTGGGGGAATTCATTGACCCGCCTCTGCAACCGAGACGAGCGCTGCTCGTCATGGTCACGTTGACCGCGTGGCCACCGCAGCACCTCAAGGCCTGGGTCTGCCTCCACCGGTCTCCTCTTCCAGGCCCAGTTGCACGCCCCTGCAGGCCTCCCCTCTCCACAGTTCTGGGCCGAGGCCCAATGTGAGGAACTTCCCCAGCCCAACTCAGTTCCGTTTCAGCCCATGTTTATTTTTTTCCCTCTGTGCGAATTTAGTTATTTATCCTGAGACTGCAGTTTTACAGAAAAGATCCTCATGTTCATGCATATAATAACTCACAATTCGTGCATCGTTTCAAAATGTTTTATATATGAAACTTGCTCAGAATTTTGTCTAGTTTAATAATATGTCACTTTCATCCATGTTTAAAATGTCTAAAATGATGTTTGTTTAAATTTGCTCCTATGCCATGCTAAAATGGTTTAATCATAACTATATAACCGTAGCTCCGTTTTTAACAAACTTTATAGGTAAATGGGGTAGAATTTTGCCTAGTTTAACATGGTGGCATCATCTTGCATGTTTAATAACTATAAAATATGGTTTAGGGCAGAACAGGACCAAACCTAATATATGCTCATGAGGAGTTTCCGAAAATGTTGTTCGTTGCTTCCGGCCTCATTTAAACTTGACTAGATAGATAGTTTTCTTTCGCTTCACCCTCTTGCCATGTTTAACAACATTTAATATTGTTGGGTACATAAACGAGATTGAACTAAATAATTGATGTGGTGCTCCGTCAATATGCAACTCGTTGCATATTGAGCTCCACTTAATTTGTAGTTTTGGTTGTTGCACTTTGCCATGCCATGCCCTCTTTAAACTGGACATGCATCATACTTGTTTGCGCATCATGCCATGTCTTTGTGGTGGTTGTTTACTATGTTGTGTGCTTCTTTCCGGTGTTTGCTTCTTCCGGTTGGTTCCGATAACGTCGCATTTGTGAGGACCCGTTTGACTACATCCATTTGTCTTCTTCATGGACTCGTTGTTCTTCCTTGCGGGATTTCAGGCAAGATGATCATACCCTCGAAATCACTTCTATCTTTGCTTGCTTAGTTGCTCGCTCTTTTGCTATGCCTATGCTGCGATACCTACCACTTGCTTATCATGCCTCCCATGTTGTTGAACCAAGCCTCTAACCCACCTTGTCCTAGCAAACCGTTGATTGGCTATGTTACCGCTTTGCTCAGCCCCTCTTATAGTGTTGTTAGTTGTAGGTGAAGATTGAAGTTTGTTCCTTGTTTGAACATGGAGATGTTGTTCCTTGTTGGAACATGTTTACTTGTTGGGATATCACATTATATCTTATTTAATTAACGCATCTATATACTTGGTAAAGGGTGGAAGGCTCGGCCTTATGCCTGGTGTTTTGTTCCACTCTTGCCGCCCTAGTTTCCGTCATATCGGTGTTATGTTCCCGGATTTTGCGTCCCTTATGCGGTTGGGTAATAATGGGAACCCCTTGACAGTTCGCCTTGAGTAAAACTCTTCCAGCAATGCCCAACATTGGTTTTACCATTCGCCACCCAGCCTTTTTCTTTTCCCTTGGGGGTCGCGCACCCAAGGGTCATCATTATTTTAAACCCCTGGGCCAGTGCTCCTCTGAGTGTTGGTCCAACTTGTCAGCCACCGGTGGCCACCAGGGGCAACTCTGGGTTGGCCTACCGGAAGTTTGGACAATCCGGTGTGCCCTGAGAAAGAGATATGTGCAGCTCCTATCGGGATTTGTCGGCACATTCGGGCGGTGTTGCTGGTTTAGTTTTAACTTGTCGAAGTGTCTTGTTGTACCGGGATACCGAGTCTGATCAGAACGTCTCGGGAGGAGGTCTATTCCTTCATTAACCGTGAGAGCTTGTCATGGGCTAAGTTGGAACACCCCTGCAGGGATTTGAACTTTCGAAAGCCATGCCCGTGGTTATGGGCAGATGGGAATTTGTTAATGTCCGGTTGTAGAAAACCTGAACTTGACCCTAATTAAAATGAATCAACAGCGTGTGTTACCATGATGGTCTCTTTCTGGCGGAGTCTGGGAAGTGAACACGGTGTTGGAGTTATGCTTGACGTAGGTTGTTTAGGATCACTTCTTGATCACACTTTCTCGAACGTGCTTTGCCTTCTCTTCTCGCTCTCATTTGCGTATGCTAGCCACCATATATGCTAGTCGCTTGCTGCAGCTCCACCTCATACCTTTACCTTACCCATAAGCTTAAATAGTCTTGATCGCGAGGGTGTGAGATTGCTGAGTCCCCGTGGCTCACAGATACTTCCAAAACCAGCTTGCAGGTGCCGATGAGACCGTGCAGATGACGCAAGCAAGCTCAGGAGGAGCTCGATGAAGATCTTGTCCTTTGTGTTGCTTCATTCTAGTTGATCAGTAGTGGAGCCCAGTTGGGGTCGATCGGGGACCGTGTTGCATCTGGGGTTCTTCTTTTATTTTGGTTCCATAGTCGGACCTTGATTGTATTTGGATGTTGTAATGCTTTATTCATGTAATTGTGTGAAGTGGCGAGTGTAAGACAACTATGTATCTCTGCCCCTTATGTATTACATGGGTTGTGTGAAGATTACCTCACTTGCGACATTGCTTTCAATGCGGTTATTCCTCTAAGTCGTGCTTCGACACGTGGGAGATATAGCCGCATCGAGGGCGTGACAAGTACGTACGAAAATTATGAAGTTGATGCCAAAGGTAAGATAATTACTGTAGTATCATATACTACTACATGGATTTGACGGAAAGATAAAAATACATACGGATCCATCAACGTTCAACGACATCCTCACGCCCTAGTGCGCCGGGTCACCAACCGACGTGTGAGGAGCAGCGGCGTTGGCGGCGAGCTCAACGTGCTTCTGAACAATGCCGTCCAAGGTTGCCCTGCGCTCCAAGAAGGCCAGCATCCTATCATCCTCCTCTTGCATGTAGTAGTCCTTGTGGACGATTTGCACATAGACGTGGGTGATTATGTCGATGGTGTCTTGCTGCGCCAGGCGCTGCACGGCGAGCGCGACCTCGAGGTGGACATTCTCCGGCGCGATGGCGGGCAATCGCAGGGCCACCAGTGTGTCGAAGAGGTTGTTGCCATAGTGGCCATTGAGGGTGGCAGGCATCGCAGAGCCTGAGCGCATTGGCTGGAGGCTTACGTCAAAGTCATCCGCAAGCTTCTTGATGACGGTGAACTTGTCGAGGAAACCGACAAGGACCTCATCTAACAAGGAGACAAAGCTGTCGTCCAAGCGGCCCCTCGCCCTGGCGGCCTCAAGCAATACTACCTGGAGACGTTCCTCGGAGCTGGTGGACATGGTACTACTCCTAAATCTAGACGGTGGTGCTACTAGTACTAGTAGTAGTACTACCAATGTAGTAGTAAGAGTACTAGCACTGTACTACCCGTTGGTCAAATTATTACGTGCTGCTCCTCACAGTGAAGTGACAAGACCCTGCGCTGGAGATGACACCTGAGTATAGGCGCCGTGTTTGGCATACCATAGTCAGCCTCACTGTCTACAGTCACTATCATCATGGCTGTAGAGCTAGCCTGCTTACAACTAGCCCTGTTCGACATAATTTCCCGTGCGTAGATGTCCGTGCATTGCACGGAACACCAAGATTGGGGGTGGACGGCTCCGGCAGCGGCCATCGCACCAGATTTTTCCACGGCCTTCTACTCCTAGATGTGTACACGTGTGCTGGTGTGTGTTGTGTGCTGGGTGTGCACGAGTGCGTCCTTCTGTGCATGTCGCCGTGCAGTGGTGAATTGTGCGTGAGTGCGTCCTTCATGCACAAGAAGTTTGTCCTCAATGCGCCCTCAATTTACTAGCGTGCGGGGTGCTACGCCGAGTGGTTTCAACTTTGTTTACTTCCCGCGTGTCAGATGGGCCTCTAGTTTACTTATTTTCACCCACTGCCATATGGGCCAGCACACGAAGATACAAAACACGAGCTGACAAGGAAGCATGTGGATTAGTTGACCGGTCAACTAAACAATATACGGAGCTATACGATGACACAGTGAGCGTATAATCCGTCGGTATAGAGAGTTCGAGTGAGAGGGGAGGCCCGTGAGAGATAGCAGAGAGAGAGAGAAAGAGCTACTCCCTCCGTCCGATAATGTAGTTACAACATTTTTTTAAGTCAAACTTTTGAAACTTTGACCAAGTTTATAAAGAAATTACTTCTATCTACAATATCAAAGATAAATGATAGTATGAAGTAAGTACATGTTGTGATGAATCTAATGATTGTTCCAGATGTAAATGTTTTTCTCTACATATACCTGGTCAAACGTTTCTGAGGTTTGACTTTTCAAAACATCCATATGCTTATGGACGTGACAGAGTCCCAAACAAGAGAGAGAGAGAGAGAGGGAGAGAGAGAGAGAGAGTGAAAAAAGTGTGTGTGCGTGTGTGAAAGAGACATGGACAACACACGATAAAAGTAGAGAAAAAGCATGTGTGTCTTATGCAAACATATCACACATGTATCTTCGACAACGGAGGCAAGGTGAGGAGATAGTGTGTGGTTGTTTGGAACCGAGAGAGCAAGACCCCTAAGCTAGCACGTGGCCAACAGGGGTCTGACAAACAAGGGAGAGATGTCGAGAGAGATGTACGGAGAAAATGCAGACATGGGGAGGAGAGAGTGTATGTTTGTCATAGAGAGATCCCCTGGAGATCGTGATGGGACTACATGGGTGGGAGATCGAGTGACAAGGTGTGCGCGCGATAGAAGATGCCCCGAGAGATATCGAGATACACGTATGGATGGAAG
>NC_057800.1:308637371-308679702 GCF_018294505.1 Triticum aestivum
GTGCTTGCGCCTATGATGGATTGAGGGATTATGGTACTTAGGGGGGTGTGTGTCACATGGAGAGAGAACAAGGACGGAGAGTGTTGGATGGGTCTATATGTATAGCGCGAGCGAGACATGTGTATGTGTGAACCAGGGAGATATAAGGCCAGTTTGGCTTGCGTCCCGAGCATCTTTTGCCTGGCCTGGGGTTGTGGCTGGATTTCATGCACGCTTGTTTGGTTTCTACCTTGTGAAAAAGAAAGCCCGCCTGGCCTGGGTTCCCTTGCACTTTAATTAGTCTGGCTGAACTCCAGACACTGCAAGTAGCCTGGCCCAGGCGACCGATTTCGAACGCCTGGTCGTGCCTGGTCGTGTGGCCACAAGGCTAATAGCAACATGGATGGATATTAGCATTGAATAACTGATGCATGGATTGATTGATGGGACGTTGATGCTTTGCCTGGCCCAAGCATGAACCACATGCTTCAGCACCACACAAGCCTGGCCAGGCAGAAATATTTTACATCTCACGTCCACACCAAGCAGTACCGGCCATCAAGGCATGAGGGTCAGGTCACGAACCAAACTGACCAATAAAGTTTGAGAGAGATTGAGGAGCCCCGATAAGGCTGAGTGGTGCCTTAGATAGCTAAGAGGGGGAAAGAGATATTCCCGTCGAGATAGCCCCGATAAGGCTCGATAATGCAGTGCATGTAAATTTTTTAGAAGTCAAACTTTGGAACTTTGATCAGGTTTACGGAAATGTTATTTATATCTACAATACCAAAGATACATCATACAAAACTACATCTCATGGTGAATCTAATGGCATATGTTTGCCGTACTAGATGTAATTCTTTTTCTCCACGTACATGGTCAAACTTTGTGATGTTCGACTTTTCAATAAATCTATATGCTATGGACCGAGGAGAGTGCCTCAGTCGAGACAGATCAAGTGCGTGTGAAGGAGAATGAGTAAGTGTGCAAAAAGAGTATGTGTGTGAAAGAGAAAGTGACAACAAACGATAAATTAGAGAGAGTGTGTGTGTTTTTTTGTTTCTTATGCGAACATATCACGCATGCATCTCCGAGATGGAAAAGCGAGGCGAGGAGATACACGAAGATAGCTAGTGTGTGATTGTTTGCAACGGAGAGAGACACCCCTGTAGCACATATCCAATAGAGGTGTGGCCAACAAGGAACAAAGGTCGAGAGGGACACATGGATGGCATGGACGCATGAGGAGGGAGAGAGGGTGTGTTTGTGATAGAGAGATCCTGTCGAGATCGTGAGGGGACTATATGGGTGGGAGATCGAGGGAGTGCGTGCGCGATAGAAAGATGCCCCGAGAGAAACCGAGATAGACCATGCACATGTTTGTGATGGAGACTAAGATTAGCTAGTCATATACATATAGGGGGGACTGTGTGTGCCTACAATTGAGTGAGAGACCATCATACTTGGCTAGCTGAGCATGAGATTGTGTGCGCGCGCGTGTGAGATGGAGAGAGAACGAGGGGGAGAGATAGAGTTTTAGATGGGCCTATCGAGTGCGAGTGAGATATGCATGTGTATGTGTGACCCAGGTGGATGGAGAGTTTGAGAGAGGGGGGAAGAGCTCCGAGACGACATAGTGGTGCGTGAGAGAGTTACAGGCAAAGAGCCAAGGAATCTGTGTGCGTACGATGAGTGCACCCAAGATATCTAGCTTGGACTAGCTAGAGTATCATACATAGTGTGCGAGAGAGACCTATAGATGGTGTATATATGCATGCGAACTAGAAAGACCCCCCCACACACAAAGAGAGAGAGAGAGATGGAGAGAAAGGGAGAGGGACGAACAAGGTTTTTGTGTCGGATGCGTGCGACATAATTGAAGATTGTCGGCGAGAGAGAGAGAGAGAGAACAGGAGTCCGGGAGAGGGGGGGGGTCGCGTTTTATGCATCAAAGACTGATATAAACCATGTTTCGATATAAACTGCATTCAAATATTTAAATTGGAGAACATGTTGTCTGCAATCCACACATGAACGGATATATGCGTATATCAAACAAGTTCATTAATTTGACTTTCAACATGTTCATGGAGTACTATAATACTGTACAACATGCTACTCGATTGAGGTGTTCAATTTTGGATTTAGTTCACTATTTTGACCTACTGAACGAGCTAATTCATTGAATCGAGATATTTCATTTTGGTCTTGATTCACGTTTTTGAGTGGGTCAACTTTTTGTCATATAGTAAATCGCTAGCAACGAGCATGTAAAAACACATTACTCCCGAGCATCATCTCTCCATCTAAAAAAGAAGTGGCAAGCTAATATTTCAAAATTTGATCCGAATCGACTTGGTAAGGAAGATGTGGATGCTCGTTCTCCCAAAATTTGAACGAACCATTAAACATCCTCTCTGCTCGGTGGAATTCGCTCGAGCAAATAAATGGGAGACGCAAAATTACCGTCCTATGTGGGACACACATCAATTGGCCCGTTGTACATCGAGGGTAGGTTCGTAACTTCATCCAAGCGCGCCTTCTCCTCAGCCGAAATGACATGTGCCGAATAATTCCTAAACCATGGTCGGCAAAACACGCTCTCCTCACCCGAAATAGCTCGCGCCCACTATTTCAAAACACACTCTCCTCGCCCGAAATCGCTCGCGCCCACTAAAGTTCAAAACACGCCCTCCTCGCCCGAAATCGCTCCCGCCCAGAGAAGCAAAGTTACTCTACTATCCCCGACCCTCAGTACACAGACCCAAGCCGAGAAGCCTATATGCAAGGGTAGAACTGTAACTCCCCCTCACATTTCAGACAAATGCGTCCGTAAGACATGGTTCCACTCCCCTCCCAATTTCCCCCGCCCGCCCCCATTCATACCTCGTGGGCGCCAAATCACCTTCTCCCCGGGAAGCTCCCTTCTCCCGAGCCGCGAAACCTCAGCCCCACCTCCATGGCGCCCCCACCGCACCAATTTCACAGCCGCCCTCCTCCCTAATGCCGGAGACACTGTCCATTTGCCGCCGTGCACTGGGCCGTGCGCCTCTTACTCCGTGCTGCTGGTGCTGCCTCGACGACGGCTGCGTGACCATACCGGAGCCGATTCACCCCCGCCGTTGTTCATGGTGCCGGAGCGGCTCCAACTTTGGATCCGTCTAGAGTCCTGGCGCTGCTTCGGCGTAGCCGTCGACCGTCGCGACATTGCTCTTTCCCTGCCGCCGGTCGCCACCGCAACCGCGTCGGCCTCACCGACTCGGTAGCTGGACCTGCCTACTTCACCATGCCGACAGATAGGTCGCACCCTCATCTCATATCACTTTATTTAGGAGTCAGTTTTCTGAATTTTTATTCTGGGCCAATCGATTTGCAATGGGAAGCAACACCCCTCAAGGCGGCGGAGCTCCTAGGCTGTCGGTTGGCTGGTGTCTAACGTAAGGGTGCGGGGCCGCAAAGTTCGCCGCGGAAGCAGCGCTTAGATGGTGATCTTTTAGAGTTGCGTGGGTTGAAGGTACTACCGCCGCTCGATCTGGATAACGGGGAGTCTTTGTGGATTGGCCCGGGGCGGCGCAACCACGGCAGTGCGGTGGGGCGGGGAGCGGGGTTTTGGCCGGGGCCACAGACGGCGGAGGCAGGCTGCTCTGCCGTTGGTCGCTGGCTCTTCAGGGAAGATTCCGAACAGTGTCAGCCGGGAGGCACAAGACGGCCAGCCATCCGGCGTAGATCGGACAGTACCAAAATAAAATAAAATCGTGTGACCCCAATTTAGTCTTCAGTCAACTGACGTGTGACCACTCTCGTACCTTGCTGTTGATCTCTTAGTGTATTTCTTCAGATCAAAGAGATATGTCATTCTTAACATTATGCGTTATCTGCATCTTCAGACACACCGTCTTCCGACTCACCGCAGCTGCTCCAACAAGGAAGCATACACCAGAAGGGAGCTATAGTCCCCACTCAACAGTTCCCTGCATCGAATGCGCGTGCCCGACATGCACAGCCACAACAACTGCAGGGCCATCCACAAGTTAGCACATGATGCTCACTCCTATGGATGGCAGCCAGATAGGTTGTACCCTCATCTTACTTGTGTGCAACATTTATGGCTTTGTTATTCATCTAAGCATGGAAAATAGATCATCACATTTCACTATATATTCATCCTGATCTCTTACGGGTCTTGTTCAGGAGTTAACGCTATTCCATAGTTTAGCTAAGATACTTGTTCTTTAGGTAACACTATTCCATAGTTATCATCCATCAGCCAATGCTATCCCACAGGCTGGTGATTATAGTATTATACCACTTCTAGTATTTCCTATGTTGTTCTTTAATACTTTTGTGTGCCATCTAGTTAATCTCGAGTACAAACGATACATATTCTGTAGCTTTCATCTGTGTTCTCCCTTTAGTTTATGAGACCTGTTGCTGCTAGTTAACCCCAGTCCTACTATTTATGTCGTCTCCTACAGGCACTCATTACATAAATCTAACTACTAGTTGTCTTACATGCATGTCAAATATAATTGCACACACTGATATATCCACAAGAACCTCACGGAGCAATGTAAAGGCCAATAAACTTGATGTCAATGACACCCAATATGATGGAACATGTAAAGGCAGTTCTTCAGAAGACTTGCAGAAAGATGATGAATCCTCTTCACCCCACAAGGTCCTTGCTCTAACTTGGCCTGTGATATGGGTACAACATGCATATAATGTCCGGGAGTGTATCTACTCTATTACAATGCCATGTGCTTAGCATGCTGATCATGCAAGTAAATATGTCATTCCTTCCTGTTTTTCAGTACCTATTCCATTCATGATAACATGTTTTCAAATTTAAGTACTGTCATTCTACTCTATCGCAATGCCATCTGCTTAATTTAGACATCATGCTTCTGAATATCTTATGCATTGTTATTCATCAGTATGTACTTCATTTGTCTACCATACCATGTTTTTTTACATTGAAGTGCTGTTCTAGTGCTCTATTGCAATGCCATCTTATTTTCCCAATCATACACGTGTATGTTGCCTTAGTTATTTCTGTATGTATTCCGCGAGCATACAGTTTTACATTCAACTAGTGTTTTTTTGCTGTGTTGTCCTGTCGTATCCCTAGCTCTTACACCATACTCCCTCCGTCCGGATTACATGTTGCTGAAATGGATAAAAAAGGATGTATCTAGAACTGAAATACGCCTAGACCCATCTATTTTTTTCCGGATGGAGGGAATACATGTCAATATGTCATGCCTTTCTATTCTTCAGTACCTATTCCATCTCTCTACTGCTGCATGTTTTATAATTAAAGCACCATTCTTCTATACAAGGCATGCAAGGGGAAGACGACTATGTTAGAATCTGAAGGGTTACAAACAAGGCCTTTGCAAAAGATCCAAACGCCAGGAGATAATAAACCAACTCCAGTTTTTAAAGATACTGCTCTAGCACAGAGAAACCCAACTCCTACTGATAATAAGCAGATTCAAGTGGCCAAAGAACTAGTCCGCTCCAGTCCAGCAAAAATATGTCAACTCAACTCTAAGAAGCGTGTGCGTATCCTTGCATCATGAAATTTTATAGCATGATGATCATATTTTTGACATGTTTCTTACCCATCTCTCTTTTAGAAAATAAGCTTAACAGATAGAACAATTTCTGCACTGGTATCGTCTGTGAGGAAAGATTCTTGTAGGAATTCTCTGTACTCCAATGGAGATGTAAGTACATGTTGTATATCACTATATTTTTACATCAACATGTATTTTGTTAATCGGCATGAATCCAACCTTTATCTGATCTAAATTTATTTGTAGCAAAATGTATGATTAAAGGACACAATGTTGATTTTTGTAAGGAAAACTGCCTAGTAGTTTTGCATCCTGAGCGGCATGAGTGTACTATCTCATATCAGTGGGTTTGATTACTTTGGTTCTGCAGTGGCTTTTTAGTGTTTTTTTACTTTGTTGTCCTATCGTATCCCTAGCTCTTACGTCATACTCCCTCCACCCGGATTACATGTCACATAAATGGATCAAACTGGATGTATCTAGAACTGAAATACGCCTAGACCCATCCATTTATTTCCAGATGGAGGGAATACATGTCAATATGTCATGCCTTTCTATTCTTCAGTACCTATTCCATCTCTTCTATAGCATGTTTTATAATTGAAGCACCATTCTTCTATATAAGGCATGCAAGGGGAAGACGGCTATGTTAGAATCTGAAGGGTTACAAACCAGGTCTTTACAAAAGATCCAAATGCCAGGAGATAATAAACCAACTCCATTTTTCATAGATACTGCTCCATCATAGAGAAACCCAACTCCCATTGATAATAAGCAGATTCCAGTGGCCAAAGAACTAGTCCGCTCCAGTCCAGCAAAAGAATGTCAACTCCATTCTAAGAAGCGTGTGCGTATCCTCGCATCATGAAATTTTATACCATTCTGATCATATTTTCTACATGTTTCTTACCCGTCTCTCTTTTAGAAAATAAGGTTAAACTATACAAGACTTCCTCCATTGGGATCGTATTCGAGGAAAATATCTTTCAGGAATTCTCTGTGCTCCAGTGCTGATGTAAGTACTTGTTGTATATCACTATATTTTTACATCAGCATGTATTTTGTTAATCAGCCTGAATCTAACCTTTATCTGATCTAAAATTAGTTGTAGCAAAATGTTAAAGGTGCCAATGTTGATTTTTGTAAGGAAAACTGCCTGGTAGTTTTGCGTACTGAGCTGTATGAATGTGCTATCTCATATCACACACATTACTGAATTGTAGTGCTTCTCTAGTTGCCCATTCATTCATTGTGTCAATGTTGCTTTCGTATTACCTTACATGGCTGATGATAGCTATGCCATATTGTGTTAATTTGGTGTAGGCTAGTTGCCCAAACGTTCGTTGTGTCAATGTTGCTTTCTTATTATCTGACTTGGCCAATGATAGCAATGCTAGTGTGTTAATTTTGTGCAGGCTGCTGAAGATAAGAAGACAAACTCTGAAAACAGCAAGGCAACCCCATTGTTTCTTTCCAGTAAATCTAGGCCAGGTAATATGGCAATAACTCATGATTAATCTGTTTGGTTCCCATCCTAATTTAGGTTATGATGCGGTGCTCAAGACACTCTCCACTATCAATAATACAAGCCTGTTAAAATCGCCATCTGAATCTGTTCAGTATCCTCTGTCTCGAATGCGACAGAATAAATGTATGTTTGTGAACCAATTAATGGCCGAAGCAATGATGGAAATGGTGGATGAATCAGAGGTGCAGAGTCATGCGACACAACAACTGATCAATGTTTTCAGAGACAGTGTGGCAAAGCAGCAAGAACTTGCCCACATGCTTATGGGCGTCATCTGTGCTGAGGTTGTAGATTGTGACGTTGTAGATGGTTAGGTTCTGCTCATTTATTTGCACTTGCATCAATCTTTGATTGCCCAGTGGATGTAAATTCCTGTAATATATTCTGGATGTGCAACGTTATTCCCTATATGTCGTACCTTTGCTCGTTGTAATGGGCTCAAATTATCTAATTTTTCCTAAAGACATGAACGAACTTTAGTGGGCCCATTAAGTTAATGGGCCATTAATAGGCCGAAAGTTAATGGTCGGCCCTCTTACCTCCCGAGTCGTTAACAGGCCGACATCGAAGAGGGCAACAGGTGGCCCCAATTTATTTCACGGGCCGTTACTAAGTTTGGGCTACATATGGCCCAACTATACTGTAGGCCTTTAGCAGGCCGAAAGAGACAGCGGGCTTGTATTGGACCATGAAGAGCATGGACCGCTAAGAGGCCGAAAGTCAGGTCGTATTGTAAATGGCCCAACTCTGTTGTGGGCCTTTAGCAGGCCAAAAGAGAAACCGGGCTAGTATTGGACCATGAATGGCATGGGCCGTTAAGAGGCCAAAACTAAGGTCCGACTACAAATGGCCCAACTCATTTATGGTCCGTTAACAGGACGAAAGGCACACAGGGCCGGGAATTGGCCCAACACTTAAATGGGTCGCTAAAAGGCCAAAAATCATGTCCAACTACAATTGGCCCAACTGATTTATGGGCCGTCAACATGCTGAAAGTGGCACTGGGCCAGAAATTGGCCCAACACTTAAATGGGCTGCTAAAAGGCCGAAACTCAGGTCCGACTACAAATGGCCCATCAGATTTATGGGCCGTCAACAGGCTGAAAGACACACCGGGCCGGAAATTAGCCCAACATTTAAATGGGTCGCTAAAAGGCCGAAAGATGTACATCCTGAAAATTGGTCCATCCATTAAATGGGCCGTTAACAGGCCGAAATCTCATCGGGCCGATATTGAGCCCAAATATATAGCGAGCTGTTAACGGGCTCAAACTGACGATGGGCTGCAATGGTGTCAAATCTTTAATGGGCCGAATTGGCACATCTCGTATGGGCCGTGGGCTTAAATGGACCTGACACAAGTAGGCCTTATATGGGCTGGCCTGCGAATTTTTACTGGGCCAGCCTTTTTCACCAGAATGGGACACTGTTGGGCTGTGCCACATGTCGACCTATCATAGGCGCCTCCTGTCCAATGAGTGGATGAAATCTGTCCCAACGATGAGCCGACACGTGTTTCCTCTAGCCAATGATGATTTTACACGTGGAAAATCCCCATTGGTCGGGGCTGTTAACGGGTTATCGGATCCAAAACCCGACCCGGTAGCTTAATGGTGTTCCGTTACGGTGGATGCCACGTGTCGGTCACCCTTGACGAAAGCACTTCTGTGACGCGTGATTTATCATCATGGAAGTGGACACTTCCGTGATGATAATTTTGGTAATGTCATGGAACACTTCTACGACAACACAGGTATGACTATCTTGATTCTGTCATAAATTTGTCATGGGTGTACATGCATGACAAAAAAGTGACCTACTGTGACAAACACGTATCATCATGGAAGTGTATTTTTTGTAGTGTGAAGGACTTCGGCTGGTTTGTGAGGAACTGGTTGAGGGTAGCGAACTGAGGCTGATTGTTGCCTTGGCCTTGATTTGCTTGGTAGCCTTGCACTTGGTTGCGCTCTTGCAAGAGTTGCAAAAGCATCTGGTTGTTGGCATTGGTGGATGCCATGACAGCTTGCCATGCCTCCGGAGGTGGAGGTGGTGGCAGAGGGTTCGACTGATCTCCATCATTGCGGTCCGGATTCTGACGCGTTGGAGGAGCCATCGTGAAGAGGTTGACATCCGTTAGAATTTTTAAAGACATATATTCAAGCCGAATCAATGGATCGAAATTGCAACATATAGTCTTAACATTCAAACAAGGATGAACGAATGAATTCCAAGGTAAATCATCACACGTCCATTAAGTTGAGAAGCCACTTAGATAAAGGTAGATGAATAAAGCAACAAGCTACGGATATGAACAAATAAGTGGTAAGGATTACCCAATCACAAACCAAATATCTGTGGGAAGAATATACTAGAGCTACTTGAATTCCCACCTATAAAACTCCCGAAACTTTCTGGTTATGCAATCAAGTGTTGGGGATATAGGGGAAGCATAATATCTCACCCAAACTAACAATCCCTACATCTAGCTGTATCCATCTTTCAACACATAACCAAGAAACCTTCGGAAATCATGTACCTCAACCTTCGAAAAGCATCCGTTATACGAGTTATGGAAATACTCCCGAACTCCTGCCCCAGTACTGGGTGGCATCGAGGTTATCTCACCAACAACTGCATAAAAGAGATTTTTGATGTCGGTGAACTCAGGTATTCTAGAACTGCAACGATAAAATTGTGACGACAACACCTCGGAGCTCAACTCCCTGGGACACTGCCACAACCCCTAAATGTTAGGAGGCACCAAGAACAATGTTCTCATCACAAGACTATCAGAATGATTCCAAGATACCCACATGATCCTAAATTTTTTTCTCGTGAAATTTGAGGAGAGAAGAGTCAAAACTTCTATGTCAGGAGGCCTCACCAGAGTGACGAAGGGACTGAGGAGTAAAAAGAATCCTACTCTCTGATATATATAATCCTAAGACTCAAAACATTTTGTTCTAGACTCAACAACGTCAATGATCCGATCAAGCAGGGGGCTCCTAAGTCGGGGAAGGCTCTGATTACCAACTTGTAACACCCACAATGTGGTTATATCTCCCACGTGTCGGGGCACGACTTAGAGGCATAGCCGCATGGTAGGCTTGTCGCAAGAGGGGTAATCTTCAAACATCCCATGTACTGGATAAGAAAGGGATAAAGAGTTGGCTTACAATCGACACTTCACACAATACATAAATAATCCATACAACATCCAAAGTACAATCAAAGGTCCGATTATGGAACCAAAATAAAGGAAGACAACCCCAAATGCTAGATCCTCGATCATCCCAACTGGGCTCTACTACTGATCATCAGGAAAAGAAACATAGTAACGGCCCGAATCCTCGTCGAACTCCCACTTGAGTTCGGTATTGTCAGCTGCACTGGTATCCTCGGCACCTGCAACTGTTTGGAAGTATCCGTGAGTCACGAGGACTCTGCAATCTAACACCTGTGAGATCAAGACTATTTAAGCTTAAGGGTAGGAAAGGGTAGTGAGGTGGAGCTGCAGCAAGCACTAAGCATATATGGTGGCTAACATACACAATTAAGAGCGAGAAGAGAAGCAAAGCACAGTCGAGAAGCTATAAGTGATCAAGAAGTGATCCTGAATCTACTTACGTTTAAGCATAACACGAGATCGTGTTCTCTTCCCGGACTCCGCCGAAAAGAGACCATCACGGAAACACACATGGTTGATTCATTTTAATTAAGTTAAGTGTCAATTTCTCTACAACCGGACATTAACAAATTCCCATCTGCCACATAACCGCGGGCACAACTCTCGAAAGTTTATACCCTGCAGGGGTGTCCCAACTTAGGCCATCACAAGCTCTCACGGTCAACGAAGGATATTCCTTCTCCCAGGAAGACCCGATCAGTCTCGGAATCCCGGTTACAAGACATTTTGACAATGGTAAAACAAGACCAGCAAGACCACCCAATTGTGTCAACATATCCCGATAGGGGCTACACATATCTCGTTCTAAGGGCACAACAGATGAGCAATTCGTACAACTAAAACCAACCCTCAAGTTTCCCCGAGGTGGCGCTGCAAGGGGCTCTAGTTTGGACCAACACTCAGAGGAGCACTGGCCCGGGGGGTCAAAATAAAGATGACCCTCGGGCTCGCGAAAACCCAAGGGAAAAGGCTTAGGTGGCAAATTTTAAAACCAAGGTTGGGCCTTGCTGGAGGAGTTTTATTCAAAGCGAACTGTCAATGGGTTCCCATAACACCCAACTGCGTACGCAAAATCAAGGAACATAACACCGGTGTGACGGAAACTAAGGCGGCAAGAGTGGAACAAAACACCAGGCATAAGGCCGAGCCTTCCACCCTTTACCAAGTATATAAATGCATTAAAGTAAAAAGATATAATAATGATATCCCATCAATATCCATGTTCCAACATGGAACAAACTTCGTCTTCACCTGCAACTAGCAACGCTATAAGACGGGTTGAGCAAAGCGGTAACATAGCCAAACAACGGTTTGCTAGGAAGGTGGGTTAGAGGCTTGACATGGCAATATGGGAGGCATGATATATCAAGTGGTAGGTAGCGGGACATAACGATAGAGCGAACAACTAGCAAGCAAAGATAGAAGTGACTTCAAGGGTATGGTTATCTTGCCTGCAAAGTTCTCAGAGTTGTCGAAAGCTTGATCCTCGTAAGCGTACTCAACAGGTTCCTCGGTCACGTACTCATCTCCCGGATCTACCCAAAGCAAGAACACAATCAAAGGAACAATAATCAATCACGGTGCAATGCACAAGCAACATGATGCAAAACATGGCATGATATGCAAGACATGGCATGATATGCAAGACATGATATGCAATGCATATGCGAGCTCCAGAAGGGAAAGAATGATCAAGGCATCAACTTGGCCAACCAAGTATGCCGCTGGAAAGATGAGATGATTTTGATTGATATCGATATAAGGATTGCCGGAAATGGATGCACGGTTTGCAAATGGCAAGCAAAACAAGAATGACACAAATCTGCGGTCAACAACACGATGCCACTTAGAATGCAACAAGAAACTAAGATACTACAGCCCAACATAGCAACAAAGAATATGGCAGTGATGTACACGAAATGCTTGACAAAACATGAATAATGAGCTACGGCCGAAACACACTAGAATGGGTTCAAACAAGCATGGCAAAAATGCAAAAGATATTAGCTTCACAGACTTAGTGAACATACTAACATGCCAAAAAGAACATCAGGAAGCAACGTTTAGAGCAAGCAAACATCATGCTAAAGGAACATATCATAGCAAACCAAGGCATGGCATGATTCTACTAAAAGCATAGATCAAAAGTCCCTTACTGAACATGAGCCAAAAACCATAGATCAAAAGTCCCTTACTAAACATGATGGCACCCATGTCAACATAGCAAGTTTTATTAACAGTTTCAGACTTGGCAGAAAAACAGAGCATGGCATAAGCAGATTTGCGATAGCAACTTTGCGAGCTCATGCCACTCACCACAAAGCATTGCATGACAAAACAAGCATACCAACAGAAAGATGACATGTTCATGAAGCTAACCATGGCAAGAGCAAGTTCATAGGATGCATGTATCACTAGCAACAACCATGGCAATATTGATTAACATGTTAACATTATGCGAGGAACATTTTATAGCAAAAGTAGAGCAAGCAAATGACATGCTAGACAACTCCATAATTGCAAAAAGGGGCATGTATGGATAGAGCATAACCACATGTTCAAAACATCCTTAATGAAGTATCCCAAAATAAGCATGAATCACTATGTAGCTCAAGTTTACATGACATCAAAATAAAGCAGGAAAAGGACTTAGCAAAATCCTAAGTCCCTGAAAACAACAACATTGCGGAGGTTACTTTGCATGCTTGTGCTAGTCACCACATACTTCACAAAAATACAAGACAAGCTCCTCTGTAAAGATGGCATGTTGTAGATCAAAACACATGTAGACCTCAAACTCATACGAAGCACACATCAAATGTGACAAAAAATGACAAATCACCATGATCTGATAATTACCAACAGCTAACATTTTATAGCACTCTTGCATCAATGAAAATGGCATCATAATGGGTATCAACATGCATGGAAATGCTACTGTCATGAAGAGCTCAATGAGGCGAACAATTTGATGTATCATATCCATCATTTGAATCAATTAGCACGGAGATACGATGCGATAAACATGGCATAAAAAGATAAGGGGGTTTGGGAATTAGAGAAATTTCACCTCCGCGAAAGTCAATGCGGGACGAGGTGGTTCCGGGACGGAGTGGATCGGGACGCGGGGAGGCCGTATGGATCGACGACTAGGTGGATCTGGTCCGGCGACGACTCCGGCGAGGCGCGGCTCTCCAGCGAGGCGATGGGAAGGCGCGGGCGAGCTCCGGTTAGGTGGCTCGCCGGCCGGCGATGGAGCAAGGCGGCGGGGTGAAGGTGACGGAGACCCGCGGCGGCGGCGGCTCATGGTGGCCAAGGCGCTGGGCGGCGGGGATGACGCGGTGGTGGTGCGGCGTGCTCCGACGTAGCGCGGGCGGCGAGCGGCGCGACTGCGCGCACCGGCGTGGCGGCGGTGGCCGGCGAGCGGGGCGGCGGAGCGGGAGGGCGCGGGCGCCAGCGCGGAGGCAATGGGCCTTGTGGGCCTTCTTCGGGCCCGGTGGTCCGGCGGCGGTGGGAGCAGCGCGGGGACAAGTGGCGGTGCGGGATTCGCCGGGCGGTGGCGGCGGACGTGTCTGGCCGTCACGGACGCGTCCAGTGGCGGGAGTGGAGGCTAGACTAGGGTTTTGGATCTGGATTTTGGAGGGGGGGTCACTTATTTATAGATAGAAGGAGGTAGGAGCGTCCAAAAGAGGTGTAGTTTTCGCCCACACGATCGTGATCCGACGACGGAGGACATTGAAGTTGTTTAGATGGGTTATGGGGCGGTTTTGGAGGGGTGTTGGGCTGCAACATAGAAGAGGCTTTTGCGGTTCCCCGGCTAACCGTTGGAGCATCAAGCGACCTCCAAATGGGACGAAATTTGACAGGCGGTCTACTGGTGGTGTACCAAGGCCACTTCGCAAATCTCGGTCCATTCCGAGGAAGTTTAACACCCGCTCACAAAAGGAGACAAGAGGGGTGCGCCGGTGCATGTGGGAGTGTCGGATTGCGAAATGGACAACGGGGAAAATGCTCGGATGCATGAGACGAACACGAATGCAAATGTGATGCACATGATGACATGATATGAAATGCATGACATGAACAAAATGCAAAACGAAGACAAAAACCCAACCACGAAGGGAATCTCATAACTTAAAGCCAAAAATGGCAAGAGTCGGAGTTACAAATATGGCAAGTTACATCTGGGGTGTTACAATGGGGCATTGGGTGCTAACCAGATAATATGGACTTGGAAGGATCTGGTCGAATTCGACGTAGTCGGATCCGAGTTGAGATAAGGTCCGAGTCGGACAGACCCAACTATGAGATGTAGCAATATGTCATCTGTGAGTCTCTAGTACAACATACGTTCTATGTCCTAAGACCTGAGCTGGCGCATGTACTCGGGATGGTGACAGACTTGCTTTGGTCCAGCCAAACGCTACTCCATGACTGGGTAGTTACAAAGGTAGGTTTAAGGCTTGTTCAGACCCATGCTGCGAGACATGGTCGAGCAAGATGGGATTTGCCCCTCCAATCAGGAGAGATATACTTTGGGCCCCTTGTGTGATCCGACCAGGATAAGCATATGGCCAAGCGGCAAGGATTATGAGATAATCTGGTTTGTGGCCGGCATCACTGGAACGAGAAAGAGGTCGGGCTAACACAAGGATGACTGACTCGCCTTGAGCCTGACAACATATATCGTGTGGCAAAAGGAATGGAAGTATGATGTACAGGCTCACCTAACCAGCTTCATAGTCTGCTTGGTGTTCGGCATGCCTTGCTAGGGGCCGCTACCAACCGTGCAGTTCGGAGGTGGTCCAAACTGCAACCATGCCGGCTTGAACCTAAGGGGTCGCACGCTTAAGGGAAGCAACCTACAAGGTCGGATCCGAGGACACTTTTCGAATGTGACCCGAGATGTGTTCGGATATTGGTTGAGTAGACTTGTGGTCTTTAGGGTCCTTGCGAGACCCAGGTGTTGAGCCCGCGATGGACGCCTATATAAAGTGGGGGTGCGGCACACTCATGCGGCTGATCGCTTCGGCGCTGTCACTAGGGTTTGCATGTGCTGCGAATAGACACCTCCACTCGCCGCCGGTTGTGTGATCGGACCTAGCAGTCCGCCGCATGATGTTCCCCCTACACGCACGGATATTGTTCGAGGCGGTGCACCTGCGCTGTGTGACACCCCAAAATTTCAACCTTGTTTTATTAATTAAAATTTTGCTAGGAAATTTAAACTTTTATTTTCAGGATATTCTTTTGATTTCAGAGCCATTCTTTTCCTTATTATTATGGAGTTTTTACCCCAAGTGAAAACTTTCCAAATATATTATTGGACTTGTTGCCCTTTCAAGAAAAACATTCCTATTATTAGTGGGTTTATTTGCATAACTATTTCTCTCTGAGCTTTATTCCTTAAAGTGATTTTTCATTAGTTTTGGAGCTCTTTTTGAACTACAACCATTTGATAAATTTATCTAAAACTCCAAACAAAATTTGGAGATGTCATGTGATGTTTTGAAATCACTTTTATGCCAAAATATCTTCTATTCATTGGAAATTTTGAGCTCTACACCAAGTTTTCAAATCTGGTCCAGTGAGCAATTTTGCACTACAACCTATTTAAATATTTCTTTAAAACTTCCACCAAAATTATGGGATGTTAATAGGAGTATATTATTCAACTTTATGCAAACACTCTTTGATGTTCTTTGAAAAATTTGGGCAAAACATCCTCTTTTACCCTCTGGACCAGATTGGCCTTTTCTACTGCAACTCCATTTTGTGTTGCTCTGTTGTCCATGATTCCTTTTCCTGCTTATAGTCCTCCCTACCAAACCCTTAAGTCCAGGAGGATGGACCCATTGGAACAGTTTTAGTTTATGAAATGATAGCCTTTAGTTTATGTCCAAATTTGGTTTTCTCAAAAATTTGCACTAACTATTTTCTGTTTTTGCCACACAAATCTTGCCAACCTCTTCGTCATCTAAAGAGACTAGGATCTGGATATTTTGGCCACCCCAAGAGTAGCCTAGATGCCCTTAGCATTTTGTCAAACACCTGGTGTGCATGGCCAGTTTTAGCATGGTTTTTAGTTTGCACACTGGACTTGCTTGCCTTGCCTAACCAGCATGTCCCATGGCTTTACCCTAGCCTATAGCCCCTCCCTGCTTAACCTCTTATGGATTGGAGCCCCCTGGCATGACTTGGCATTTTGCCGAACACCTAACGTGCGTGCGCTGGGCGCGCCCAGAACACATGTTTTGCACGCGCGCGCACCGCGTCGCCGCATCCCCACTACCGCCTCCCCGCGCTCGTTCTGGCCACCCCCTCGCACAGCCAGCACGCCCGCCCCTCCCTCGTCGGCGTCCTTATCCACGGCCGCAGAACCGACGTAGTTGCGCTATAAATAGGACCCCCGAGCTTGTTCAGTCCCTCAGACAAGCTCAAGCCGTCCCCCTAGGGCTCCCTTAGCCTGCAATCGACCAGGGAAGGCCGTCTTCCCCGTCTCCGTCCGGTTCAGCCGCCGCCGCCTTCCGGCCCCATTCACCGCAACCTGAGCCCTCCCCGTCCATCCCGCACCACCACCCGACTCCTATTGGTCTTGCGTAGCCGCCCAAACCCTCAGCCTCGACGGTGAGCCACCATAGCCAGAAACCCCAAACCTCCCGAGGCCACCTTCACCGCGAAGCTCGCCGCCGGCGACTCCCTCCGTCCCCACCTGCCTAGCGACCACCAGGAGGACCGCCCTGGACTGGCGGATCCATCCCCGCCCTCAGGACCCCGCGGGGAAACGCCGTTCGTCGACGGCGATCGCCGGAGTCGCACCTCCGCTCGGGCAGAGGAAGAGGAGGGAGAGACGACTGGTCAAACCTGACCAGTGGGCCCAAGGGACCCACTATCAGTGACCCAGCCCCGCCGAAACGTGGCCTAAGTGGAAGCGTATTCCACTGAATACGTCTTCGCTAAACAGAAAGCGTAAGCCCCCGAACCGTTTTTCTTTTTCTGTTTTAATTAAAAACAGATTTTTGACTAAACTTTGACTCGCCATAACTCTTTAAATATAACTCCAAATGAGTTCATTCTTCTTCCTACCTTCCTCAAATTTTGTCTAGTTTATTTTAATATTTATTTGAAAAATTTCCAGACAACTTTTTTGTACTGTTTTGAAACTATGGGTTAATTTGAATATTTTCAAAAATAGGATTTTTAAGAAGATGAAAACTTTCAAAAAAAATTAGGATGCCCCCTGCCTCTACACAACTTGAAGGCAAGCATTCTGAACCCTAGCATGATATTGTCTTGTGTTGTTGACACGGTTGCAACCCCATGTTGTCTCGGAGATTTCGTTATGCTATGCGATGATACGATCATAATCATAGTGCATATTGATGACTTCATGCTGTTGGCATTTGATATGTTTGTGATAGAAATCCCCCTCATATGCCTCTCATACCTACCGAGGAGGATCCGGGAAAGTCTCTGTCTTGGGTAGACACGAGCTTGTCCCTCGTCGAGATGGTTGTGTCCAGTACGGCATGGGGAGGTATGATGAGTGGTGGTTCTGTCTGATGGATGTGAAATATAATTCTTGAGCTAACCATGCAGGAATGCTTAAACCTCCTGAGTCGGCTGTAGATCGAGTCTTGTTCCAGTAACCCCCATACTTGTTTCGTGCTGCCATTTGTCCCTGCCGTAGGTAGGGTACGGTTTAGTAAGTTGTCAACCCCTTTCTAGCACACACCGTACAGAGAGGCTATAGTGGAAGATACCGACTGCAGCCGGTAGGCATGCCACTTGGTCCGGGGGCATGGGTGTCTCCGGTTGGGAACGAGAGGGGGGGGGGGCCCTTAGAGCGCGCGATAGAAATTTGATCCCATGCTAATCAAGGTTGTAGCCTCCCCACTTAGAGTTTTGCTTAACGGGTGTCGTGGGTGATTCCAGACACGAGTAAAGTTAAGTTGGTGTGTGCGAGTCAGGCGTGTTTTGTCGGTCTTAGTGTCGGTCTTCGGAGGAAAAACTACTAAACCAGAACATTGATTATGACCTGTGACATATGATGATTATGATTATTATTATTGTGGACTAATCAATTGTATTATTTGAAATTAGTAAGTATCCCTGGGACGGTTCTACCTCCTGGATATTCACTGTGATTATTTTTATATAAGCCCTTTATGTGGTGTCGCACAGACGCTCGACTATGGCATGCTTGTTATTTCATTTACTTATAAGCCCTTTATGTGGTGTCGCACAGACGCCCGACTGTGGCATGCTTGTTATTTCATTTACTTATAAGCCCTTTATGTGGTGTCGCACAGACGCCCGACTGTGGCATGTTGGTTATTCCTTTTATTTATAATCCCTTTATGTGGTGTCGCTCAGACGCCCAACTGCGACATGCTTCATATTATTATTCTTTCGAGGCGTCACTTCAGACACTCGATCGGTGCTTTTCATTTCTACACCCGGATTGTTTACTCATGTTTTATTCTAATGATCTGCTTGCGTGCATCATGAACCTTATTTCATAACTGACGAAGTGATCATAGAATATTTCAAAGCATGATTATCAGTGGCTATATTATACCTGTGTTCTTAATGTTAGAGAGTACATTCAAAGTACTCACTGGCTTGTCCCTGGCTATTGTCTTGGCCAGATTTCTTGCATGGAGAGGAGCGTTGTGATGATAGCCCCGGAACCTACGCAATGGTGATAGCAGCCTCGGGAAGATAGGAATTATCCTGGTCAGCTGTTCCTATGGGAAATGGAGTCCCATAGACGCTGGTGATCCACAAGCCGCTTCCGCCATCAACCGTTAGAAACCATTTTGTTGTACTCATAGGCCAGAATGGTCTTGTACTACATATGATGTACTTTGCTTGGAGTTTCTGTATTAAGTTGGTGCCTCATCAGCATTAGTAATCCTGGGGCTGGTGAGCACAAGGGCCATTTTCTGGGAAATTAATGTCCCGAAAATCCGGTCCTGACACGCTGCTCTGGTGAACTTGTACGTGGGATCCGGCGAACGGCTGTTCAAGGGAGCTCGGATGAGGAGGAGACGATCCATGCGGACACGCTGCACCAACTCTTCTTCTGTTGCATGTCACTACGCTTCTAGTGGTAAGGAACTGTGATCCATCTCCCATAGCATGTTCTTGGTTGTTTTGCGCATAGGAAAATTTTAATTTGCAGTCGACGCACCCTACCGTAGAACCCTACAACCACACCAATTTTAAATGGCCCCGTACAAAAACCTTGTTGTCAGAACACTTCTTGGATGTTTCAGTCAATTGTGATCCACCCCGGGGCTCCACTATTGAACACACAAACCCTAGATACACTGAACAACACACCAGACATGGTCTGACCAGACAAAGCCAGCCATGCCATGCCAGTGGTGAGCACCACCCTGGCATGCCCATTTGGTGCTTTGTGCCCAATGCAGAGCACCTACAGCTTTCCCTAGCCACCCCACTGTGTCCTCTAGATTCACCATGCCTCTAGCAGCAAGACCCACCCCCTCTAGAATCCATCCTCGTCGCTTGCTTCATCCCCAAGTTCATCGCCGCCATCGCCATCCCAATTACTATGCACACGGACCACCCTTGGCCCAGCACCCCCAGCAAGCCCGAGGCCTCACTTTCCCCCCTCCTTGTGACGCTTCGCATTGTGCCACACACCCATGGCCAACCTGGACCCCGGTAGAATGCCATTGCAGACGAGCTCATCCATTGCCATCGCCCGGCTATAAAATAGCCCACCCTGGCACCCCAGAGCACTCACACCTCTTCCTTCACCTCCCCCAACATTCACACCACCACCACAAGAGCACTCGTGGTCGTTGATGAGGTCACCTACTAAGGTGTTGGCCAATGACACTTGATGAATCATAATCCGTGGAATCCTAACACAGAGTACTCACATGTCAGTCAAAGACTCCCCCAAAAAAGTCACTCGAACAACACAGATTCACTAGGGCGAGTTAATGCATTAAATCACTCAGACGGAGTCTCACAGATGTTTGGTTGTACTAGTCACTCGGAAGCATGAAGTAGAACAGGCATGGAAGGCAGCCAAAGCGCCAGGGCCTCCAGTAGAACTAGCGTTACTAGCTTTATTACATCAGTTACCTTTATGGTGGACTTAATTAAACGCAGTGCCTTGAATTCCCCTGTAACGACAAAAGCTAGGGCTTCCATGCACTCTATATAAGCCGCTCCTAGCACATAGACAGGTGTTTGCATCCTTTGTAATCATCATCAGACACAGAGAAAGAAAAGCTCCTAGAGCTCGAGACGTAGGGTTGTTACCTCTACTAGGAGGGGACTAAACATGTAAAACCTCATGTGTCACACCTACACCTAGCTAGATCCAGCACCATCCTTACCCTTCTCTTGTATCATTGGAATCATCCCCATGACAGTTCGTTCCCACCATGGGGATGCGCACCTTATAGTTAATGGAGCAGGTGGAATCTTCAGTATCCGGCATGAAGCTGGTCACCGGCGGTGAGATCCTCTTTGGCTCGATCCGCTTCGTCGTCGATGACCCAATGTAGCTCTAGGATGCCAGTTGGAGGCTCAATCTATGCCTGTGCAAGGTGCTGCACACTTCTGCATGGAGCAACTATGGCATTCTTCTTAGCCAGCCTTCCACTTTGTATCAAGCACTGCCCCGGCTTCCAGCACGACATTGTTGCAAGCTCTCGGGCAAGTCGCATCTCCAGTGATAGGTCTAGCATGCTGCTTCTCGACAAGAGACGACCGAGCAGGTAGCTGATACGTCAATTTTTCATCATGTTTTCTTACTGTTATTTAAGATGTTTTTATCCATAATAATGCTTTTTGGGGGTAATTCTAACACATTTTCTCTCATAATATGCAAGGTATACACAAAGAGGGAGAATTTCGGCAGCTGGAAATCTGGACCTGGAAAAGCTACGCCAGGCTACCTATTCTGCACAACTCCAAATAAGTTGAAACTTCATGGAGAATTTTTATGTAATATTTGAGGAATATTGGAGCAAATAACTACTAGAGGGGGCTCACCAGGTGGGCACAACCCACCTGGGCGCGCTAGGGAGCCCAGGCGCGCCCTGGTGGGTTGTGCTCACCCAGGCCCACCTCCGGTGCCCATCTTCTGGTATATAAGTCATTTTGACCTATAAAAAATAAGGGGATGACTTTCGTGATAGAGCGCCGCCATCTCAAGGCAGAACTTGGGCAGGAGCACTTTTGCCTCCGACGGAGCGATTCCGCCCGGGGAACTTCCCTCCTGGAGGGGGAAATCATCGTCATCATCATCACCAACAACTCTCCCATCTTGGGGAGGGCAATCTCCATCAAAATCTTCAACAACACCATCTCATCTCAAACCCTAGTTCATCTCTTGTGTTCAATCTTGTTACCGGAACTATAGATTGGTGCTTGTGGGTGACTAGTAGTGTTGATTACATCTTGTAGTTGATTACTATATGGTTTATTTGGTGGAAGATTATATGTTCAGATCCAATATGCCATTTGATACCCCTCTGATCTTGAGCATGATTATCATTTGTGAGTAGTTACTTTTGTTCTTGAGGTCACGAGATAAATCATGTTGCAAGTAATCATGTGAACTTGATATGTGTTCGACATTTTGATAGTATGTATGTTGTGATTCCCTTAGTGGTGTCATGTGAATGTCAACTACATGACACTTCACCATATTTGGGCCTAAGGGAATGCATTGTGGAGTTGCAATTAGATGATGGGTTGCGAGAGTGACAGAAGCTTAAACCCCAGTTTATGCACTATTCCGTAAGGGACCGATTGGATCCAAAAGTTTAATGCTATGGTTAGAATTTATTCTTAATACTTTTCTAGTAGTTGCATATGCTTGTGTGAGGGCTAATCATAAGTAGGGGGTTTGTTCAAGTAAGAACAGCACCTAAGCACCGGTCCACCCACATATCAAATTATCAAAGTACCGAACATGAATTAAGCCAACATGATAAAAGTGACTAGATGAAATTCCCGTGTACCCTCAAGAACGCTTTGCTTATCATAACAGACCGTTTTGGCATGTCCTTTTCCTCAAAAGGTTTGGGCTATCTTGCTGCAATTTTGTTACTACTATCATTACTTGCTCGTTACAAAATATCTTGCTATCAAACTACTCTGTTACTTACAATTTCAGCACTTGCAGACATTACCTTGCCGAAAACCACTTGTCATTTCCTTCTGCTCCTTGTTGGGTTCGACACTCTTACTTATCGAAAAGAGCTACAATTGATCCCCTATACTTGTGGGTCATAAAGGCTATTTTCTGACGCTGTTGTCGGGGAGTGAAGCGCCTTTGGTAAGTGGAATTTGGTAAGGAACCATTTATATAGTGTGCTGAAATTTATTGTCACGTGCTACTATGGAAAACAATCCTTTGAGGGGTTTGTTCGGGGTATCTTCACCTCGGCCGGAACCACAATTAGCTATCTCTCAACGTACTACACCTACTGAACATGTTGAATATTAAATTCCTTCGGGTATGATAGAACAACTGCTAGCTAATCCTTATGCAGGAGACGGAACCGAACATCCTCATATGCACTTGATATATGTAGAACAAATTTGTGGATTATTCAAGCTTGCAGGTTTACCTGGCGATGAAGTTATGAAGAAGGTTTTCCCTTTATATTCGAAGGGAAAATCATTGGCATGGTATAGGCTATGCAATGATATTGGATCTTGGATCTTGGAATTGGAATCGTTTGAAATTGGAGTTCCATCAAAAAAATTATCCTGTGCATCTAGTTCATCGTGATCGGAATTATATATATAATTTTTGGCCTCGTGAAGGAGAAAGTATCACTCTAGCTTGGGGGAGGCTTAAGTCAATGTTATATTCATGCCCCAATCATGAGCTCTCAAGAGAAATTATTATCCAGAACTTTTATGCTCGGCTTTCTCATAATGATCAAACCATGCTTGATACTTCTTCTGTTGGTTCTTTTATGAAGAAGACTATTGAATTCCAGTGGGATCTTTTGGAAAGAATTAAATGCAACTCTGAAGATTGGGAACTCTGCGAAGGTAAAGAGTGAGGTATTAAACTTAAGTATGATTGTGTTAAATCTTTTATGGATACCGATGATTTTCAATAGTTTAGCACTAAATATGGACTTGACTCTGAGATAGTAGCCTCCTTTTGTGAATCATTTGCTACTCATGTTGATTTCCCTAAAGAGAAGTGGTTTAAATATCACCCACCTATTAAAGAAGAAATCAAAGAACCAGTACCAGTTAAAGAAGAAACTATACTTTACAATGTTGATACAGTTGTTCCTACTACTTATATTGAGAAACTACCTTTCCCAGTTAGGATAGAGGAACATGCTAAAGTTTCAACTGTTGTCAACAAAAGCTATATTATAACACCTAAACATTATGAACAAATTAAAGTAGAACCTAGTATTGCTATGGTTAAAGATCTCTTGGAAGATGATATGGATGGGCATGTTATTTACTTTTGTGAAGAAGCTGCTAGAATTGCCAAAACTGATAAAAAGGATAAACATAGAACTGTTGTTGGCATGCCTGTCATCTCAGTTAAAATAGGAGATCATTGTTATCATGGTTTATGTGACATAGGTGCTAGTGTGAGTGCTATTCCTTACACCTTATATCGAGAAATTATGGAAGACATAGCACCCACAGAGATAGAAGACATAGATGTTACTATTAAACTTGCTAATAGAGACACTATATCACCAATTGGGATTGTTAGAGATGTTGAAGTCTTCGGTGGGAAAATAAAATACTCTACTGATTTTCTTGTTCTTGGTTCCCACAAGATGACTTTTATCCCATTATCTTTGGTAGATCCTTCTTGAACACCGTTAATGCTAAAATAGACTGTGAGAAACAAACTGTTGGTGTTAGTTTTGGTGATGAGTCTCATGAGTTTAATTTTTTCCAAGTTCAATAGAAAGCTTCATGAAAAAGAATTGCCTAGTAAGGATGAATTAATTGGTCTTGCTTCTATTGTTGTACTACCTACTGATCCTTTAGAACAATATTTGCTAAACCATGAAAATGATTTTCATATGCATGAAAGAAATGAAATAGATAAGATTTTCTTTGAACAACATCCTCTACTTAAACACAATTTGCATATTGAAATTCTAGGAGGTCCTCCTCCACCTAAAGGTTATCATCTGTGTGAATTAAAACAATTGCCAGACACTTTGAAATATGCTTATCTTGATGAAAAGAAGGTATATCCAATTATTATCAGTGCTAACCTTTCAGAACATGAAGAAGAAAGAGTATTGAAAGTTCTAAGGAAGCACCGAACTGCTATTGGATATACTCTTGATGATTTAAAGGGCATTCGTCCCACTCTATGTTAGCACAAAATTAATATGGAACCTGCTGCTAAACCCATTGTTGATCACCAACGTTGGATAAACCCGAAGATGAAAGAAGTGGTAAGAACGAAAATATTAAAACTTCTGGAAGTAGGTATAATCTATCCTATAACTGATAGTAGATGTGTGAGTACTGTTCATTCTGTCCCTAAGAAAGGAGGTATAACTATTGTTCCTAATTGAAAGTGCAACTATCCTGGGTGGTTTTGGTAATTCCTAACAACATATAGCTCATTGAACTAATGCTCTTTCAAGATGATCATTTCAGAGAGTTCAATGATTGGCATGGCATGGACTAGGAATGTGGACCCCTCAAAATGCTAAGGACACATATGGAAAAACTTAAGACTCTACATTTTCATTTTAGTGATCCAAGATCACATTGATGACATAGGAAAATCCAATGCTATTAAAAGGGGATGAGGTGTTGCTTAATGGATTGCTTGCTCAAAATGCATAGTTATATGCTCCAAAAGCCCTCAACCCCTTTCTCATATCCACATATGTCCCAAACCAAAAGTCAAACTCGGCTCCACCGATTTGATCCAACCGGCGCCACCAAGTTCATTTGACATAACCATAGCCAAAAACCCTAATCAGTTCGGTCTCACCGATAGGGATCTCGGTCTCATCGAGATGGGATTGCGAACTCTCTGTTTCCCTTCGCAATGTTTCGGTCTAACCAAGATGAGCGATCGGTCCCACCAAGTTCACAATGCAAACTCTCTATTTCCTTTTCATAACGTTTTGGTCTCACCGAAATGAGTGATCAGTCCCACCAGGTTTGTCTAACCAACTCTCTGTTTGCCTATTACAGAAATCGGTCTCACCGAGTATATGTGATCGGTCTCACCGAGATTATGTTATGCCCTAACCCTAATGAAATTGGACCCACCGAGTTGACATGTCAGTCCCACCGAAAAGGCTAACGTTCACATTTTGAACTAAATCTGTCTGACCGAGTTTGAGTATTCGGTCTCACCGAGTTTGGTAAATTGTGTGTAACGGTTAGATTTTGTGTGAAGGCTATATATACCCTCCACCCATCCTCCATTCGTCGAGAGATCGATCAGAACGTGCCTACACTTCTACCATTCATTTTCTGAGAGAGAACCATCTACTCATGTGTTGAGACCAAGATATTCCAATCCAACCAAAAGAATCTTGATCTCTAGCCTTCCCCAAGTTGCTTTCCACTCAAATCATATTTCCACCAAATCCAAACCTATGAGAGAGAGTTGACTGTTGGCGAGACTATCATTTGAAGCACAAGAGCAAGGAGTTCATCATCAACACACCATCTATTACCTTTTGGAGAGTGGTGTCTCCTAGATTGTTTAGGTGTCACTTGGGAGCCTCCATCAAGATTGTGGAGTTGAAGCAAGGAGTTCGTAAGGGCAAGGAGATCGCCTACTTGGTGAAGGTCTACCCAAGTGAGGCAAGTCCTTCGTGGGCTTTGGCAATGGTGGGATAGACAAGGTTGCTTCTTCATGGACCCTTCATGGGTGGATCCCTCCGTGGACTCATGCAACCGTTACCCATCGTGGGTTGAAGTCTCCATCAAAGTGGATGTACGATAGCACCACCCATCAGAACCACGCCAAAAACCTTTGTGTCTACATTGCGTTTTCTCCCTCTAAACTCCTCCCCTTTACCTTCATATGCAATGATTTACATTCTGCTGCTATACTCTTAGATTTGCATGTGTAGGTTGTTTGCTTGACTTGTGCTAAGTTGCTACCGCCAAGACTTAAAATTGGGAAAAGGCTAGATTTTTATTTGGTTAAGTAGTCTAATCACCCCCCTCTAGACATAGTTGTGATCCTACAAGTGGTATCAGAGCTTTGGTCCCCATTTGCCTTGATTTCCATAGGTTTGGTGATCATAGCCTTGGTTTCACAACCAAGGAGAGTTTGGCGTCTAGCGAGGGAAATTACCACCGTAGAGGTCCTTACTTTGATGGTACTAATTTTGCTAGTTGGAAGCATAAGATGAAAATGCATATTCTTGGACATAACCCCGCCGTTTGGGCTATTGTGTGTATTGGATTGCAAGGTGAATTCTTCGATGGGAGAGAACCAAACCGTGAAGCTACCGCGGAAGAGTTGAAGATGCTACAATACAATGCTCAAGCTTGCGATATCCTCTTCAACGGATTGTGACCCGAATAATTCAACAAAATTAGCCGTCTTGAGAATGCAAAGGAAATTTGGGATACTTTGATTGATATTCATGAAGGTACCAACTCCTTCAAGGAATCCAATTGGATGTGCTTCAAAGTCAGCTTGACAAGTTCAAAATGAAGGATGGTGAAGGTGTCATTGAAATGTACTCTAGGCTTGCTCTCATCACAAATTAGATTGCCGTCTTAGGAAGTGAAGAGATGACCGACAGATTCATCATCAAGAAGATCCTAAGAGCCTTGGATAGAAAATATGATACCATGTGCACATTGATTCAAATGATGCTCAACTACAAAGATCTCAAGCCAATGGAAGTCATTGGAAGAATTGTTGCTCATGAGATGTCACTCAAGGATAAAGAAGAGCTTCACAACAAGTCAAGTGGTGCTTACAAAGCCTCATGTGATGCTCCTACATCGTCAAGTGAGAAACAATCCTTGAATGAAGAATTGAGACTAATGGTGAAGAATTTCAACAAGTTCTACAAGAGTAGAAGCATGGAAAGGAGTTCCAAGTCAAGGTCCTACAATGACAAAAGATCTTCTAGTCGTGAGCGTAATTGCTATAATTGTGGAAGACCCGAACACTACTCCAATGAGTGTACGACTCCCTACAAAAGAAGAGAAGACTCACCCAAAAGGAGAAGTAGAAGAGAAGAATCACCTCCAAGAGAGAGAAGGAGTAGAGATGATCATTATGAACAAAGAACCTCATGCAGAAGCAAGGATTCGGAAAGGAAGGACAAGTCATCAAGGAGCTACAAAAAACGAAGACATGAGGCTCACGTTGGTGAATGGGTATCCGGCTCCAACTCTGACCATCACTCCGAGAGAAGTTATAACTCCGACTCCGAATATACTCAAGATGAAGGTGTTGCTGGTCTAGCACTTGTGTCGACCAACTCCTATGACAATTTGACTCATCAAATGAAGGAATTGGAAGATGCTTCATGGATAAAGGCCCAAAGGTATCACACCCCGAGTATGTTGATTTCAATAGTGATGAATATGATTTTCTAGGTGATGATGATTTACTTGTCGACAACTCAAGTGATGAAAAGTACGATGAACTTGCTATTAATCATGCTAATCAAGATAAAATGGATGACGATGATAAGAAGGAGATTGAGCGTCTAACTAAAGAACTAAACACTCTTAAGTTAGCTCATGAAACTACCTTGGAAGATCATCGAGAGCTTTTGAAGACTCATGAGAAGCTATGCTTTGAAAAGCTCAACCTTGAGCAAGAGGATGGGTTCTTAAAGGCAATCAATGAAGATCTTCGTAAAAAATTCTTTTTACATCGCTAAGCATTTAATATTGCCTACTTACATGCCACAAGTAAAATCAAGCAACAAGAGCAAGAAAGATTCTCCTTCGAGTAGTAACAATAATCATGTTAAATCCAATATTGTTGCTTCGAGTAGTTCTCTTGATTCCACTAATGATTCTCTTAGCCAAGTTACACTTGAGCAAGAAAATAGCTTATTGAAGGGAATTATAGAGAAAGGTGTTTACAAGAGCCTTGCCGAAAGTAAGCAATTTGAGGAAATTTTATGCAGGCAAGGAAGGCACCGGAAGAATCAAGGTGTTGGTTTTGAACAAAAGTTCAATGCCAATGGAGTTGAATGGGAAGAAGATCAATACCCCAAGACGGAGTTTGTTCCTCAACAAGAGAAGTATGATCCTACTTCTTTCAAGGGGACACAAGCTCAATATGATCTTCCACCACAAGACCACAAGCAAAAAATGAAAGGACAAGCTTCAAGAGGAGATTGATGCATTTGAAGAAGCTCCCAAGGCCTTGGTCAAGTGGGTTCCCAAGACTACATCAAGTTCCACCTTATCAAGTATGACTACAACTCCAAGGATTCCCATCAAGTTGATGTGGATCCCGAAGAAGAAGAACTAGAGAGTTCTTGAGGGTGACTCCGCCAACATACTTCACTCATATCATTTTGGCGAGGACAAGTGCGAACATATTCCACATTTTGCACTAGTTCAAGGAGTCACAAACCCTCTTGTTGGTAAGGCAAGGGACAAGGTAACCTAATGCTTTCATGGACATCATCTTGTGTGTACTTCACCCTATGTCTATGGATATCCTTGTATGTTCCTTTTGGGACTAACCCGTGTAGGTATTGAAAGTGCAACTCACTCCAATGGATAGCTTCGAATGATCTACATCAACATTGAGCATCCACATCTTCAACATCTACATGAAGTAATCATCGACAATACCCAAGGTTAGTTCATCCCTCTTAGGGGGTATATCACCTCTAGGGGGAGCTTTACTCTAAATATTGAGCTAAAGCGACTCTAATGGTGTGAGCACAACAATACTTTATGTAAAAGTGGTAACCCCACTTGTGCTTAAAGATGAGTATGACCTATGATCAAATGTTCTCATTTGACTCCTAAGTCAATATACTCATATATAGATGACCTAGTCATCGCCAATTGTTTGATAGATGCTAGAGTGTTTGTAAATGCTTTGTCACATATTTCATTTGCCATTTTATTGTCTGAGCATGTTGGTTGCATGTTTTACTCATTCGAGGACATCCATTTGTTTCTTTGATTGTTTGACACCTTTTCTTTTGCCAAATGAATGGACAAGAATGCCTAAGAACTTCCTCTAGCTATCTATGCTTCTCTCTTCTCAAACTCTATTCATGCTACATCACAAAGTTTGATCAAGTCAGATTCGAACCCTCTGTGTGAGGAGCACTAGGAGTCACCGATTCGTCATAGACTTAAACTTCAAAAACCTCTTTGTGCATTTCGGTCTGACCGATTCATCCTTTTCGGTCAAACCGAGTTCACTGACTTGATCTAGGTTTTCAATCTCGGTGCAACCGATTAGAACATTTTGGTCACACCGAGTTGCAGTAACTGCTTGCGATTCTGCATCTCGGTGACACCGAGTTGTTCCACTTGGTCACACCGACAGGGTTAGGATATATATATATATATATATATATATATATATATATATATATATATATCGACGGGTCAATTTTTGTAAATTTCTCCAAAACACTTTCGCCCGCGCGTGTCCCGCTCTGCCGTCTCGGGTCTCCGGATCGTCCTCTCGTCGCTAGCAACCTCCCACCGCTGGTCTCTGTCGCCTTCAACAGAATTCTACAGCGTCGTTGCTGACGTAGCGAGCGCATCACCGAACTAGGGTATGAGTTTGAATCTTTGTGCAATTCTTTCCTCCAATTGTTAGCACAAAGCAAATGCCATGTTTCTTACCACATATGAGATAATCCTGTCTAGCAAAAACCTCCTTTAGACTAGATTTGATTCGAGAATTTAGGGTTAGGTTTCCGCTGAACTCATCTCGGACTAACCGAGTTGTGGAAATCGGTCTCATCGATTTGTCTTAGGCCATTGCACTTGCACTTTTCGGTCTGACCGAAACTTGCAAATCGGCGTGACCGAGTTAAACCCTCAGTAAAACCCTAGCAATCTCGGAGTCACCGAACTATATCTCGATTTGATTGATTTCACTAGTTTAGACTCCAAAAGTTACTTTGGTGTCACCGAGTTTAACAAATCGGTAGCTCCGAAATGCTTTCTGTGGAAAAATCAAACTAAGTTTTTGACTTGTCTATTTTGCAAAATCTTTGCACTTTGTGATGCTCATCCACTCTATCTCATCTATAACTATTCATAGGGTCAACCGTCAGCTTGCAGTGCCAGAATGTCTGATCAGAGTGATAGCCAGAACAAGTCAGAAGAGCAGGTGAATCTAAGTGAGGGCACTAGTCCCTTTGACAGTTATGATGATGCAACAGAAGTACTCCTAGCAACTTGCCTAAGGCTGCTATTAGGAAGAGGAGGAAGAGAAATTCTGAGTCTGAAAATGAAGACTACGTAGCTGCTGAGGAGGAGGTCAGCTCCAAGAAAAGGGTTGTCAAGAAAGAATTTGGCACAACTGCATCTACAAAACCTGGTATGCACAAGAAGGCTCCTGCAAAGAGAGTGCCCACTTCAAAAGCCAGTGCCTCAACTCTTGAAATTTCCAAATCAACTGTTGAAGAGGCTGCTGGTGAGGGCAAGAAAAGGAAGGAAAGGGTCAAGAAGACCATGGCCAAAGTCATTGGGAGATCCTCTATGATGGAAGACCCAGCTGAGGATGAAGAGGAAGAGGAAGAGGATGCTGCACTAGCACCTAAAGCTCAAAAGCTAATGGGGGATGCCATCAAGTCTGGGGTTGCCTCTTCTAAGCCCAAGACAACGCGAAAGCTTCTGCTCCAGCTCCCAAAACTGCACCAAAGAGGAGCACAAGGAATATAACAGCTGCTGAGAAGAATAAGGCCACAATGAATCTTAATATATGTAGTGAATCTTAAAATCAGAACTTGTTCCATAGTGCATGATTTTCCTGAGTGACATCTTTTGTTAGTTGGCTGTAATGGGTTGGAGTGTAACCTGTGGTACCCTTTTGCGGGAGTGAACTGTGTTGTAACTGCTGCCATGAAAGCTCTCCTTATACATGTTGCTTTGGCTTTGGCTCAATTCTGTTACAGTGCAATGCTTGTCTGATGTGACTACTTGTATGAGCTATGTTTATTTGTGGTTCAAAGAAGAATCGATTATTGGGATAGACACCAGGGGTTGGACTTTGGTGTACAAGGACATATACGTTTGGTTTTCAAAGGATAACAACACAACCTAGAATATACTAAACTGGAATGCCAGAGGTATTAATTCTTCAAATAAGTGGTTGGCTATCAGGAAAAAAGTAGAAGAAAGTGCTGCTAGGATTGTGTGTTTACAGGAAACAAAGAGAGAGACCTTTGATCTAACATATATACATAAAGTTTGCCCACAAATATTTAATAAATTTGAATACTCACCTACTATTGGGGCATCTGGTGGCATCCTCACTGCTTGGAATGGAGCTCTATTCACTCGAGAGTTGATGTTACAAAACAAGTTTTCTCTATCCATTCAGTTCACCTGTAACACTTCCTCCAAGTCTTGGATTCTCACAACCATCTATGGTCCTTGCAATCATGAAGATAAGATTGAGTTCATTGAATGGTTTGGTAATATTCATATGCCTAATGATGTGGATTGGATTATCATGGGGGACTTTAACTTCATTAGAAAACCCGAGGACAGAAATAAACCTGGGGGCGATGTAAATGAAATGCTCATGTTTAATGAAGCTATTAGTGAACTTGGTTTGATTGAACTACCTCTAAAGGGCAGACAATTTAGTTGGAGTAACATGCAGGACAGCCCCCTCCTTGAGAAGTTGGATTGGTTTTTCACATCTGCTGCTTGGATGACCAGCTATCGAGATTCCATTGCTCTACCCATGGCTAAACCAATTTCTGATCACCTTACATGTATGATCAAAGTTGGCACAAATATTCCAATGTCAAAAGTGTTCAGGTTTGAAAATTATTGGCTAAACCACAGCTCCTTCAAGCAAGTGGTTCAGGCTGTATGGAACATTCTAGTGGGCCACACTAACTGTGCAAAGAAGATAAATGCAAAGTTCAAAAATGTTAGAAGAGCACTCAAGCTATGGGCAAAAAACTTATCTTGTCATAAGAAGCAGATTGCAGAGCTGAATGATTTTATTTCCTTTGGGACTTAATTGAGGAATACAAGGAGCTATCAGTATTTGAAACAAATTGAAGAAACATGCTAAAGGCATTCTTGTTAACTGTGCTCAACAATCAGAAGATTTATTGGAAACAAAGAGGGAAAATTAAAGGTGTAAAGTTTGGAGATGAGAACACAAAGTTCTTTCATACAAAGGCCTCTATTAATCACAGACATAATAAAATCGCCATGCTGGTAAATAAGGATCAGGTTGAAATCACATATCATGAAGGAAAGGCAGCAATTTTATGGGAGGCATTTAAGAATAGATCGGGACAGTCCAATGGGCATTCTATGCATTTTGATCTAAATGATTTGTATGAAAACACAATGGATCCACACATATTCATTGATTTGGAAAAGCCTTTTACCCAGGAAGAAATAGATGATGTGGTAAAGAATCTGCCAACAGATAAATCACCAGGCCCAGATGGTTTTAATAATGAGTTTCTCAAAAATTGTTGGGATATCATCAAAGCAGATGTCACTGAACTTATTATGGCTTTTTATGCTGGGAATGTAAATCTTGAGAGTATCAACACATCTTTCATCATCCTAATCCCTAAAAAGGAAGTGCCACTTTCTCCAAATGACTTTAGACCAATTTATCTGCTCAATGGAGTGCTGAAGATCATTACAAAATTGCTGGACAATAGATTGCAAAGAGTTATTCTGCAAATGGTGCATATCAATCAATATGGCTACCTTAAAGACAGGGTGATTTACGATTGCTTAGGATGGGCTTATGAATATATTCCCCAATGCCATAAGTCAAGGGAGGAAATCTTAGTTATTAAACTGGATTTTGAAAAGACTATTGATACAATTGAGCTTGAAGCAATCTTTGATATTTTTAAAGCTAAAGGATTTGGTGACAAATGGATTTCATGGATGAAAGCTCTATTTTTAACAACATCATCTTCTGTTCTGCTGAATGGAGTACCTGGGAAAAAAATTTACATCAAAAGAGGAGTGAGACAGGGGGACCCATACTCTCCTTTAATATTTATGCTTGCTACTGACCTGTTGCAATCTATTCTTAACAAAGCAATGAGGTTAAATCTACTCTCTGCACCACTTCAAGTCAACTCTTGCCCTCATTTCCCAATAGTGCAATATGCAGATGACACTCTGGTGATTATGCAAGAAGATACAAGGCATCTCTTCTGTCTGAAGGCCTTACTCAATACTTTTGCTTCTGCAACATGGCTAAAAGTGAATTATGGGAAGTCATTCCTGGTTCCTTTAAACATTTCTGTTGACAGGATTGAATTATTCACAAACACCCTCCAATGTGCCAAAGGGGAATTCCCTTTCACTTACCTTGGCCTTCCATTGGGAATATACAAAACCAACTCTGGAACAATGTCTACCTCTTGTTAACAGGATTGCAAAGAGATTGGCAGGTATCTCTATTTTCATGACTCAAGTAGGCAAATTGCTCCTTGTCAAATCAGTGCTCACATCTTTGTCAGTATTCTTCATGAGTTGTCTGGATATTCCAATCACAATAAAGAAACAGATAATAAAATACCCGAGGCACTCTCTTTGGAGAGGCCCTGACATGGAGGACCGCAGACCTGCATTGGTGGCTTGGCACACTGTGTGTAGGCCCAAGGCGTAGGGAGGTCTAGGTGTATTGGATATAAACACTCATAATAAAACCCTGCTAATGAAGAATCTGCATAAATTTTTCAACAGACATGACATACCATGGGCCAACTTGATTTGGTAAACTTATTACAGTGATGGGAAATTACCAGGTGACAACATGGTAGGTTCTTTTGGGTGGAAATCCAATTTAGCTCTCATTGATCAATACAAAGCTATTGCTAGATGCAATGTGGGAAATGGTGTTAGTGCATTCTTTTGGGATGATCTATGGCATCAGGCAGTACTCAAGAACAAATTCCATCACTTATACTCCTTTGTGAGAAATCCACAGTTGAACATACAACAAGTGGTGCAGACAGAATACCTTCAGGATCTTTTCTATCTACCACTGACAATAGAGGCATATGAAGAATTTTTACAAATGGAGGACATTTGCATCTCTATGAGACAATCTGAATTCTTGGACTCTTTGGACACTTGGAGTTACATTTGGGGAAATGAAGTCTATTCATCCATCAAAGCATATAAAGTTTTAATTGGACACAAGCAAACTCCTCCTCACTTCAACTGGATTTGGCAGAGCTCATGTCAGCCAACACATAAAGTATTCTTCTAGCCACTGCTACATGACAGAGTTAACACAAGAAATCTACTTAGAAGAAATAGCTTTGTCTTGGAGGCATACAACTGTGAAGTTAGTGGATGTCAGCAGGAAGAAACACTACATCATCTATTCTGAGGATGTCCCTTTGTGCAACAATGCTGGGACTTTATTTGTCCAACAAGAACACCAAACCTGTCAGTGTTAGAGGCTTTCCAAGATCTCAAGGACAAAATAAACTACCCTTTTTACATGGAGATCATCATTCTTGGAGCATGGGCCATCTGGATAACGAGAAACAATAAATTTTTTGAAAGCATTACACCTTCTTTCCAAAGATGGAAGTTCATCTTCCTGGAGGAACTCAAGCTTCTAAGGTTTAGAATGAAGAAAAAGCATGAGAGACAATTCACTATTTGGCTTGAGGCCCTGTTGTAATTCTTTCCTTTCTTTTTGTAGCCTAGTTCTTTCCTTTTTTTCTCCTCTTTCCTTCTTTTATTTTTCTTTTTTCTTTTCTTTTATTTCTCTCTGTAGGCTTATCTCAAGACTTTATGACTACTTATTACTTTGCACTTTATTTATAAAAATTGCAGTGGGGTTTTACCCTACTGTTTATAGTCAAAAATAAGAAGAACAAGGCCCTAGTGCCTGAGATTGAAGAAGAAGAAGATGCTGAAGCCCAAGTGCTTAGGAAGCTGAAGCCCAAGATCCCTGACCATGATGACAATCATCCAGTGGCACAAAATATGAAAATCAGAAAGGATGCAGGTCTCAGACTATGGAGACAATCTGATCCATATGTTGTGAAGAGAAGGACTGCTGCGGATTACAGGTTTCACACCAAGGAGCAGCAGGACTTCTATGAGACTATTCTTTTGGATAAGAAGCCTATTGTCTATGATATGAAGTGGGTTGACTCGAAGCACATTGACAACAATGAAT
Organism: Triticum aestivum; assembly: GCF_018294505.1. Lineage (NCBI taxonomy): Eukaryota > Viridiplantae > Streptophyta > Magnoliopsida > Poales > Poaceae > Triticum > Triticum aestivum. The sequence continues at coordinate 308,673,014 of NC_057800.1, forward strand.
ACCACTTCCCAGGAGTGCATGAATGTTTCAGATCATGTGGAGTAGACAAATTTGTGGGTCAGAAGTTGACCAAGTGGAATGATGAACTCATCATGCAATTCTACTCCACAACACATTTCTATCCTAATGGCAGAATTGTTTGGATGTCTGAAGGTACCAGGTACCAATCAACAGTTGCTGAATGGGCCAAGCTGATCAATGCCCCTGCAAAGCATGATGATGAGATAGATGTCTATGCCAAGAAGAAGAAAGATCACAACTCCATGGCTAACATGTATAAGGAGATTCCTGACAAAGCCCTGGAGACTCACAAGATGGGCTCTGTATACTATCTATTGTCTGGTCTAACCACCATCAACACTATCTTGAGGCATACCTTGTTGCCCAAGTTAGGCGATCATACAATGATCAGAGGCCATTCCATAAACTTACTATAGTTGTTTGATGTGCCCCAAAATTTCAAAGTGATGAGTCTGATTGTTGAGACAATCAAGAGGATAGTTGCAGTTTAGAAGAGGTCTTGTGGGTATGCTGCACACATCCAGATGCTCATCAACTCCAAGATGGGCACAGGCTCATACTTATTGGACAAGAAACATCTTCCCTTGAGGCCAAACTTTGAGGACAACACATTTGTCATGGATGCTGTAGATCCTACTTCTGTAGAGGCTCAAGAGAAGAGGGAGAAAGCAAAGGTTGAGAAAGCAGCCAAGATGCCAAGTGTTGAAAAGGGTTCTCAAGTGTTTCTCCAGTCTAAGCAAGATCAACTTGGATATCTTATTCAAGGAACCTTGAGGATTGAGAAAGGACTGGCCACCCCGACTCAGAACCAAGAAAGCCTGGAGAGGATCATTGAGACAAAGTTCTATGATCTTGACTTGAAGATGACAGAGATGTAGACAGTAGTTGAGCAGTTCCACGAAGAAGTTGAGGAGAGGAAAGGAAAAGCTACCACAGATGCCTTTCAGAGAGTGCCTAGTGTACAAAGATCCACTGTAATGCGAGTAACTGACACAAGAGCTACTACATCAGCACCTGCAGCCACAACATCAGTAGCACCTCCAGTCGCCACTCCACGAGCTCCAACAAACTTCAACCGATGCATTCATCCTTGGAGCCCTCTCAACGCCTCCTCCCGAAGATCAAGCATAGAGAGACACATAACACTATGCATTTTCGAGCTTTTTGGTAACTTGTTGCCAAAGGGTGATAAAGTGTATAGATCATAGGCTTTGAGAGAGAGCTTTCTTCTTTTTGCTATCTCTTTTTGCTACTTGGTTGATACTTATTTGTGTGCTTGCTTGGATGATACTTTATGTGTGTGTGAGATACTTGTTTGATCATGTGTTTTATCATATCATACCTTAATGCTTGTGCTTGAATGATGCAATTATTTATCTCTCATGTATGATCATTCACTTTGCCTTGGTGATGAGTGCATATTTTACATTCTATCATTTTGAGCGCTCCACCAAGATGTATGTGACATGGAAGAGTAACCATGATTCTAATCGATTGTGCATTTGCATTGAAAGCAAATTTTAAATAATGCACAAATTTAGGGGGAGCTCTTTCTTATTACATACTTCTCAAAGTGGCGATATATTTAAATCTTATTATCATTTGTCGAACCTTTGATCTATATGTTTTCATCAATTACCAAAAAGGGAGAGATTGAAAGTGCAACTATCCCTGGGTGGTTTTGGCAATTCTTAACAACATATAGCTCATTGAACTAATGCTCTTTCAAGATGATCATTTCAGAAAGTTCAATGATTGGCATGGCATGGACTAGGAATGTGGACCCCTCAAAATGCTAAGGACACATATTGGAAAAAACTCAAGAGTCTACATTTTCATTTTAGTGATCCAAGATCACATTGAGTCCATAGGAAAAACCAATACTATTAAAAGGGGATGAGGTGTTGCTTCATGGCTTGCTTGCTCAAAATGCTTAGTGATATGCTCCAAAAGCCCTCAACCACTTACTCATATCCACATATGTCCCAAACCAAAAGTCAAACTCGGCTCCACCGATTTGATCCAACAGACGCCACCGAGTTCATTTGACATAACCATAGCCAAAAACCCTAATCAGTTCGGTCTCACCGATAGGGATCTCGGTCTCATCGAGATGGGATTGCGAACTCTCTGTTTCCCTTCGTAATGTTTCAGTCTAACCGAGATGAGTGATCGGTCCCACCAAGTTCGCAATGCAAACTCTCTATTTCCTTTTCGTAACGTTTTGGTCTCACCGAAATGAGCGATCGGTCCTACCAAGTTTGTCTGACCAACTCTCTATTTGCCTATTACAGAAATCGGTCTCACCGAGTTTATGTGATTGGTCTCACCGAGTTTATGTAATCGGTCTCACCGAGTTTATGTGATCGGTCTCACCGAGATTATGTTATGCCCTAACCCTAATGAAATCGGTCCCACTGAGTTGACATGTGAGTCCCACCAAAAAGCCTAATGTTCACATTTTGAAAAATCTGTCTGACCGAGTTTGAGTATTCGGTCTCACCGAGTTTGGTAAAGTGTGTGTAACGGTTAGATTTTGTGTGAAGGCTATATATACCCTCCACCCATCCTCCATTCGTGGAGAGATCGATCAGAACGTGCCAACACTTCTACCATTCATTTTCTGAGAGAGAACCATCTACTCATGTGTTGAGACCAAGATATTCCAGTCCAACCAAAAGAATCTTGATCTCTAGCCTTCCCCAAGTTGCTTTCCACTCAAATCATCTTTCCACCAAATCCAAACCTATGAGAGAGAATTGAGTGTTGGCGAGACTATCATTCGAAGCACAAGAGCAAGGAGTTCAACATCAACACACCATCTATTACCTTTTGGAGAGTGGTGTCTCCTAGATTGGTTAGGTGTCACTTGGGAGCCTCCGTCAAGATTGTGGAGTTGAAGCAAGGAGTTCGTAAGGGCAAGGAGATCGCCTACTTGGTGAAGGTCTACCCAAGTGAGGCAAGTCCTTCGTGGGCGATGGCAATGGTGGGATAGACAAGGTTGCTTCTTCAAGGACCCTTCATGGGTGGATCCCTCCGTGGACTCATGCAACCGTTACCCTTCATGGGTTGAAGTCTCCATCAACGTGGATGTACGATAGCACCACCTATCGGAACCACGCCAAAAATCTTCGTGTCTACATTGCGTTTTCTCCCTCTAAACTCCTCCCCTTTACCTTCATATGCAATGATTTACATTCTGCTGCTATACTCTTAGATTTGCATGTGTAGGTTGCTTGCTTGACTTGTGCTAAGTTGCTAAAATCCGCCAAGAATTAAAATTGGGAAAAGGCTAGATTTTATTTGGTCAAGTAGTCTAATCACCCCCTCTAGACATAATTTTGATCCTACAAGTGGTATCAGAGATTTGGTCTCCATTTTCCTTGATTTCCCTAGCTTTGGGGATCATACCCTTGGTTTCACAACCTAGGCGAGTTTGGCGTCTAGCGAGGGAAATTACCACCGTAGAGGTCCTTACTTTGATGGTACTAATTTTTCTAGTTGGAAGCATAAGATGAAAATGCATATTCTTGGACATAACCCCACCGTTTGGGCTATTGTGTGTATTGGATTGCAAGGTGAATTCTTCGATGGGAGAGAACCGAACCATGAAGCTACCGCGGAAGAGTTGAAGATGCTACAGTATAATGCTCAAGCTTGCGATATCCTTTTCAACGGATTGTGACCTGAATAATTCAACAAAATCAGCCGTCGTGAGAATGCAAAGGAAATTTGGGATACTTTGATTGATATGCACGAAGGTACCAACTCCTTCAAGGAATCCAATTGTGTGCTTCAAAGTCAGCTTGACAAGTTCAAAATGAAGGATGGTGAAGGTGTCGCTGAAATTTACTCTAGGCTTGCTCTCATCACAAATTAGATTGCCGGCTTAGGAAGTGAAGAGATGACCGATAGATTCATCATCAAGAAGATCCTAAGAGCCTTGGATGGAAAATATGATACCGTGTGCACATTGATTCAAATGATGCCCAACTACACAGATCTCAAGCCAACGGAAGTCATTGCAAGAATTGTTGCTCATGAGATGTCACTCAAGGATAAAGAAGAGCTTCACAACAAGTCAAGTGGTTCTTACAAAGCCTCATGTGATGCTCCTACATCGTCAAGTGAGAAACAAGCCTTGAATGAAGAATTGAGCCTAATGGTGAAGAATTTCAACAAGTTCTACAAGAGTAGAAGCATGGAAAGGAGTTCCAAGTCAAGGTCCTACAATGACAAAAGATCTTCTAGTCATGAGAGTAATTGCTATAATTGTGGAAGACCCGAACACTACTCCAATGAGTGTACGACTCCCTACAAAAGAAGAGAAGACTCACCCAAAATAAGTAGAAGAGAAGAATCACCTCCAAGAGAGAGAAGGAGTAGAGATGATCATGATGAACGAAGAACCTCTCGCAGAAGTAAGGATTCGGAAAGGAAGGACAAGTTATCAAGGAGCTACAAAAAACGAAGACATCAAGCTCACATTGGTGAATGGGTATCCGCCTCCAACTCCGACCATCACTCAGAGAGAAGTTATCACTGTGACTCCGAATATACTCAAGATGAAGGTGTTGCTGGTCTAGCACTTGTGTCGACCAACTCCTATGACATATTTGACTCATTAAATGAAGGAATTGGAAGATGCTTCATGGATAAAGGCCCAAAGGTATCACACCCTGAGTATGTTGATTTCAATAGTGATGAAGATGATTTGCTAGGTGATGATGATTTACTTGTCGACAACTCTAGTGATGAAAAGTATGATGAACTTGCTATTAATCATGCTAATCAAGATAAAATGAATGAAGATGATAAGAAGGAGATTGAGCGTCTAAATAAAGAACTAAACACTCTTAAGTTAGCTCATGAAACTACCTTGGAAGATCATCGAGAGCTTTTAAAGACTCATGAGAAGCTATGCTTTGAAAAGCTCAACCTTGAGAGCAAGAGGATGTGTTCTTAAAGGCAATCAATGAAGATCTTCGTAAAAAATTCTTTTTACATCGCCAAGCAGTTAATCTTGCCTACTTACATGCCACAAGTAAAATCTAGCAACAAGATCAAGAAAGATTCTCCTTCTAGTAGTAACAATAATCATGTTAAATCCAATATTGTTGCTTCTAGTAGTTCTCTTGATTCCACTAATGATTCTCTTAGCCAAGTTACACTTGAGCAAGAAAATAGCTTATTGAAGGGAATTATAGAGAAAGGTGTTTACAAGAGCCTTGCCGGAAGTAAGAAATTTGAGGAAATTTCATGGAGGCAAGGAATGCACCGGAAGAATCCAGGTGTTGGTTTTGAACGAAAGTTCAATGCCAATGGAGTTGAATGGGAAGAAGATCAATACCCCAAGGCGAAGTTTGTTCCTCAACAAGAGAAGTATGATCCTACTTCTTTCAAGGGGACACAAGCTCAAGATGATCTTCCACCACAAGACCACAAGCAAAAAAAATGAAAGGACAAGCTTCAAGGGGATATTGATGCATTTGAAGAAGCTCCCAAGGCCTTGGTAAAGTGGGTTCCCAAGACTACATCAAGTTCCACCTTAACAAGTATGACTACAACTCCAAGGATTCCCATCAAGTTGATGTGGATCCCGAAGAAGAAGAACTAGAGAGTTCTTGAGGGTGACTCCGCCAACATACTTCACTCATATCATTTTGGCGAGGAAAAGTGCAAACAACTTCCACATTTTGCACTAGTTCAAGGAGTCACAAACCCTCTTGTTGGTAAGGCAAGGGACAAGGTAACCTAATGCTTTCATGGACATCATCTTGGTTGTACTTCACCCTATGTCTATGGATATCCTTGTATGTTCCTTGTGGGACTAACCCGTGTAGGTATTGAAAGTGCAACTCACTCCAATGGATAGCTTCGAATGATCTACATCAACATTTTGCATCCACATCTTCAACATCTACATGAAGTAATCATCGACAATACCCAAGGTTATTTCATCCCTCTTAGGGGGTATATCACATCTAGGGGGAGATTTACTCTAAATATTGAGCTAAAGCGACTCTAATGGTGTGAACACAATAATACTTTATGTAAAAGTGGTAACGCCACTTGTGCTTAAAGATGAGTATGACCTATGATCAAATGTTCTCATTTGACTCCTAAGTCAATATACTCATATATAGATAACCTAGTCATCGCCAATTGTTTGATAGATGCTAGAGTGTTTGTAAATGCTTTGTCACATATTTCATTTGCCATTTTATTGTCTGAGCATGTTGGTTGCATGTTTTACTCATTCGAGGACATCCATTTGTTTCTTTGATTGTTTGACACTTTTTATTTTGCCAAATGGATGGACAAGAATGACTAAGAACTTCCTCTAGCTATCTATGTTTTTCTCGTCTCAAACTCTATTCAGGCTACATCACAAAGTTTGATCAACTCAGATTCGAACCCTCTGTGTGCGGAGCACTAGGAGTGACCAATTGGTCATAGGCTTAAACTTCAAAAACCTCTTTGTGCATTTTGGTCTGACCAATTCATCCTTTTCGGTCAAACCGAGTTCACTGAGTTGATCTAGGTTTTCAATCTCGGTGCAACCGATTAGAACATTTCGGTCACACCGAGTTGCAGTAACCGCTTGCGATTCTGCATCTCGGTGCCACCGAGTTGCTCCACTCGGTCACACCGACAGGGTTATGATA
>NC_057800.1:308680155-308731060 GCF_018294505.1 Triticum aestivum
GAAATTTCTCCAAAACACTTTCGCCCGCACGTGTCCCGCTCTGCCGTCTCGGGTCTCCGGATCGTCCTCTCATCGCCAGCAACCTCCCACCGCTGGTCTCCGTCGCCTTCAACGGAATTCCACACCGCCATTGCCGACATAGCGAGCGCATCACCGAAATAGGGTATGAGTTTGAATCTTTGTGCAATTCTTTCCTCCAATTGTTAGCATAAAGCAAATGCCATGTTTCTTACCACGTATGAGATCATCCTGTCTAGCCAAAACCTCCTTTAGACTAGATTTGATTTGAGAATTTTGGGTTAGGTTTCCGCCGAACTCATCTCGGACTGACCGAGTTGTGGAAATTGGTCTCATCGATTTGGCTTAGGCCATTGCACTTGCACTTTTTGGTCTGACCAAAACTTGCAAATCGGTGTGAACGAGTTAAACTCTCAGTAAAACCCTTGCAATCTCAGAGTCACCAAACTATGTCTCGATTGGACCGATTTCACCAGTTTAGACTCCAAAAGTTACTTCGGTGTCACCGAGTTTAACAAATCGGTAGCTCCGAAATTCTTTCTGTGGAAAAATAAAACTAAGTTTTTGAATCGTCTATTTTGCAAAATCATTGGACTTTGTGATGCTCATCCACTCTATCTCATCTATAACTATTCATAGGGTCAGCTGTCAGCTTGCAGTGCCAGAATGTCTGATCAGAGTGATAGCCAGAACAAGTCAGAAGAGCAGGTGAATCTGAGTGAGGGCACTAGTCCCTTTGACAGTTATGATGATGCAACAGAAGTACTCCTAGCAACTTGCCTAAGGTTGCTATTAGGAAGAGGAGGAAGAGAAATTCTGAGTCTAAAAATGAAGACTATGTAGCTGCTGAGGAGGAGGTCAGCTCCAAGAAAAGGGTTGTCAAGAAAGAATTTGGCACAACTGCATCTACAAAACCTGGTATGCACAAGAAGGCTCCTGCAAAGAGAGTGCCCACTTCAAAAGCCAGTGCCTCAACTCTTGAAACTTCCAAATCAACTGTTGAAGAGGCTGCTGGTGAGGGCAAGAAAAGGAAGGAAAGGGTCAAGAAGACCATGGCCAAAGTCATTGGGAGATCCTCTATGATGGAAGACCCAGCTGAGGATGAAGAGGAAGAGGAAGAGGATGCTGCACTAGCACCTAAAGCTCAAAAGCTAATGGGGGATGCCATCAAGTCTGGGGTTGCCTCTTCTAAGCCCAAGACAACGCCAAAGCTTCTGCTCCAGCTCCCAAAACTGCACCAAAGAGGAGCACAAGGAATATAACAGCTGCTGAGAAGAATAAGGCCACAATGAATCTTAATATATGTAGTGAATCTTAAAATAAGAACTTGTTCCACAGTGCATGATTTTCCTGAGAGACATCTTTTGTTAGTTGGCTGTAATGGGTTGGAGTGTAACCTGTGGTACCCTTTTGCGGGAGTGAACTGTGTTGTAACTGCTGCCATGAAAGCTCTCCTTATACATGTTGCTTTGGCTTTGGCTCAATTCTGTTACAGTGCAATGCTTGTCTGATGTGACTACTTGTATGAGCTATGTTTATTTGTGGTTCAAAGAAGAATCAATTATTGGGATAGACACCAGGGGTTGGACTTTGGTGTACAAGGACATATACGTTTGGTTTTCAAAGGATAACAACACAACCTGGAATATACTAAACTGGAATGCCAGAGGTATTAATTCTTCAAATAAGTGGTTGGCTATCAGGAAAAAAGTAGAAGAAAGTGCTGCTAGGATTGTGTGTTTACAGGAAACAAAGAGAGAGACCTTTGATTTAGCATATATACATAAAGTTTGCCCACAAAGATTTAATAAATTTGAATACTCACCTTCTATTGGGGCATCTGGTGGCATCCTCACTGCTTGGAATGGAGCTCTATTCACTGGAGAGTTGATGTTCCAAAACAAGTTTTCTCTATCCATTCAGTTCACCTGTAACACTTCCTCCAAGTCTTGGATTCTCACAACCATCTATGGTCCTTCCAATCATGAAGATAAGATTTAGTTCATTGAATGGTTTGGTAATATTCAGATGCCTAATGATGTGGATTGGATTATCATGGGGGACTTTAACTTCATTAGAAAACCCGAGGACAGAAATAAACCAGGGGGTGATGTAAATGAAATGCTCATGTTTAATGAAGCTATTAGTGAACTTGGTTTGATTTAACTACTTCTAAAGGGCAGACAATTTAGTTAGAGTAACATGCAGGACAGCCCCCTCCTTGAGATGTTGGATTGGTTTTTCACATCTGCTGCTTGGATGACCAGCTACAGAGGTTCCATTGCTCTACCCATGGCTAAACCAATTTCTGATCACCTTCCATGTATGATCAAAATTGGCACAAATATTCCAATGTCAAAAGTGTTCAGGTTTGAAAATTATTGGCTAAACCACAACTCCTTCAAGCAAGTGGTTCAGGCTGTATGGAACATTCTAGTGGGCCACACTGACTGTGCAAAGAAGATAAATGCAAAGTTCAAAAATGTTAGAAGAGCACTCAAGCTGTGGGCAAAAAACTTATCTTGTCATAAGAAGCAGATTGTAGAGCTGAATGATTTTATTTCCTTTGGGACTTAATTGACGAATACAGGGAGCTATCAGTATTTGAAACAAATTGCAGAAACATGCTAAAGGCATTCTTGTTAACTATGCTCAACAATTAGAAGATTTATTGGAAACAAAGAGGGAAAATTAAAGGTGTAAAGTTGGAGATGAGAACACAAAGTTCTTTCATACAAAGGCCTCTATTAATCACAGACACAATAAAATCGCCATCCTGGTAAATAAGGATCAGGTTGAAATCACAGATCATGAAGGAAAGGCAGCAATTTTATGGGAAGCATTTAAGAATAGATCGGGCAATCCAATGGGCATTCTATGCATTTTGATCTAAATGATTTGTATGAAAACACAATGGATCCACACATATTCATTGATTTGGAAAAGCCTTTTACCCAGGAAGAAATAGATGATGTGGTAAAGAATCTGCCAGCAGATAAATCACCAGGCCCAGATGGTTTTAATAATGAGTTTCTCAAAAATTGTTGGGATATCATCAAAGCAGATGTCACTAAACTTATTATGGCCTTTTATGCTGGGAATGTAAATCTTGAGAGTATCAACACATCTTTCATCATCCTAATCCCTAAAAAGGAAGTGCCCTTTCTCCAAATGACTTTAGACCAATTTCTCTGCTCAATGGAGTGCTGAAGATCATTACAAAATTGCTGGCCAATAGATTGCATAGAGTTATTCTACAAATGGTGCATATCAATCAATATGGCTTCCTTAAAGACAAGGTGATTTAGGATTGCTTAGGATGGGCTTATGAATATATTCACCAATGCCATAAGTCAAGGGAGGGAATCTTAGTTATTAAACTGGATTTTGAAAAGACTTTTGATACAATTGAGCTTGAAGCAATCTTTGATTTTTTTAAAGCTAAAGGATTTGGTGACAAATGGATTTCATGGATGAAAGCTCTATTTTCAACAGCATCATCTTCTGTTCTGCTGAATGGAGTACCTGGGAAAAAAATTTACATCAAAATAGGAGTGAGACAGGGGGACCCATACTCTCCGTTAATATTTGTGCATGCTGCTGGCCTGTTGCAATCTATTCTTAACAAAGAAATGAGGTTAAATCTACTCTCTGCACCACTTCAAGTCAACTCTTGCCCTCATTTCCCAATAGTGCAATATGCAGATGACACTCTGGTGATTATGCAAGAAGATACAAGGCATCTCTTCTGTCTGAAGGCCTTACTCAATACTTTTTGTTCTGCAACATGGCTAAAAGTGAATTATGGGAAGTCATTCCTGGTTCCTTTAAACATTTCTGTTGACAGGATTGAATTATTCACAAACACCCTCCAATGTGCTAGAGGGGAATTCCCTTTCACTTATCTTGGCCTTCCATTGGGAATATATAAACCAACTCTGGAACAATGTCTACCTCTTGTTAACAGGATTGCAAAGAGATTGGCAGGTATCTCTATTTTCATGACTCAAGTAGGCAAATTGCTCCTTGTCAAATCAGTGCTCACATCTTTGTCAGTATTCTTCATGAGTTGTCTGGGTATTCCAATCACAAAAAAGAAACAGATAATAAAATACCTGAGGCACTGTCCTTGGAGAGGCCCTGACATGGAGGACCGCAGACCTGCATTGGTGGCTTGGCACACTGTGTGTAGGCCCAAGGAGTGGGGAGGTCTAGGTGTATTAGATATAAACACTCATAATAAAACCCTGCTAATGAAGAATCTGCATAAATTTTTCAATAGACATGACATACCATGGGCCAACCTGATTTGGGAAACTTATTGCAGTGATGGGAAATTACCAGGTGACAACATGGTAGGTTCTTTTTGGTGGAAATCCAATTTAGCTCTCATTGATCAATACAAAGCTATTGCTAGATGCAATGTGGGGGATGGTGTCAGTGCATTCTTTTGGGATGATCTATGGCATCAGGCAGTACTCAAGCACAAATTCCATCACTTATACTCCTTTGTGAGAAATCCACAGTTGAACATACAACAAGTGCTGCAGACAGAATACCTTCAGGATCTTTTCTATCTACCACTGACAACAGAGGCATATGAAGAATTTTTACAAATGGAGGACATTTGCATCTCTATGAGACAATCTGAATTCTTGGACTCTTTGGACACTTGGAGTTACATTTGGGGAAATGAAGTCTATTCATCCATCAAAGCATATAAAGTTTTAATTGGACACAAGCAAACTCCTCCTCACTTCAACTGGATTTGGCAGAGCTCATGTCAGCCAAAACATAAAGTATTCTTCTGTCCACTTCTACATGACAGAGTTAACACAAGAAATCTACTTAGAAAAATAGCTTTGTCTTGGAGGCATACAACTGTGTAGTTAGTGGATGTTAGAAGGAAGAAATACTACATCATCTATTCTGGGGATGTCACTTTGTGCAACAATGCTGGGACTTTATTTGTCCAACAAGAACACCAAACCTGTCAGTGTTAGAGGCTTTCCAAGATCTCAAGGAAAAAATAAACTACCCTTTTTACATGGAGATCATCATTCTTGGAGCATGGGCCATCTGGATAAACAGAAACAATATTTTTTTTGAAAGCATTACACCATATTTCCAAAGATGGAAGTTCATCTTCCTGGAGGAACTCAAGCTTCTAAGGGTCAGAATGAAGAAAAAACATGAGAGACAATTCACTATTTGGCTTGAGGCCCTGTTGTAATTTTTCCTTTCTTTTTGTAGCCTAGTTCTTCCCTTTTTTTCTCCTCTTTCCTTCTTTTCTTTTTATTTTTTCTTTTCTTTTATTTCTCTCTATAGGCTTATCTCAAGCCTTTATGACTACTTATTACTTTGCACTTTATTTATAAAAATTGCAGTGGGGTTTTACCCTACTGTTTATAGTCAAAAAAAGAAGAACAAGGCCCTAGTGCGTGAGATTGAAGAAGAAGAAGAAGATGCTGAAGCCCAAGTGCTTAGGAAGCTGAAGCCCAAGATCCCTGACCATGATGACAATCATCCAGTGGCACAAAATGTGAAAATCAGAAAGGATGCAGGTCTCAGACTATGGAGACAATCTGATCCATATGCTGTGAGGAGAAGGACTGCTGCGGATTACAGGTTTCACACCAAGGAGCAGCAGGACTTCTATGAGACTATTCTTTTGGATAAGAAGCCTATTGTCTGTGATATGAAGTGGGTTGACTTGAAGCACATTGACAACAATGAGTACCACTTCCCAGGAGTGCATGAAAGTTTCAGATCATGTGGAGTAGACAAATTTGTGGGTCAGAAGTTGACCAAGTGGAATGATGAAGTCATCATGCAATTCTACTCCACAACAAATTCTATCCTAATGGCAGAATTGTTTGGATTTCTGAAGGTACCAGGTACCAATCAACAGTTGCTGAATGGGTCAAGCTGATCAATGCCCCTGCAGAGCATGAGGATGACATAGATGTCTATGCCAAGAAGAAGAAAGATCACAACTCCATGGCTAACATGTATAAGGAGATTCCTGGCAAAGCCCTGGAGACTCACAAGATGGGCTTTGTATACTATCTATTGTCTGGTCTGACCATCATCAACACTATCTTGAGGCATACCTTGTTGCCCAAGTCAGGCGATCATAGGATGATCAGAGACCATTCCATAAACTTACTACAGTTGTTTGATGTGCCCCAAAATTTCAAAGTGATGAGTCTGATTGTTGAGACAATCAAGAGGATAGCTGCAGATTAGAAGAGGTCTTGTGGGTATGCTGCACACATCCATATGCTCATCAACTCCAAGATGGGCACAGGCTCATACTTATTGGACAAGAAACATCTTCCCTTGAGGCCTAACTTTGAGGACAACACAGTTGTCATGAATGCTGAAGAACCTACTTCTGTAGAGGCTCAAGAGAAGAGGGAGAAAGCAAAGGTTGAGAAAGCAGCCAAGATGCCAAGTGTTGAAAAGGCTTCTCAAGTGTTTCTCCAGTCTAAGAAAGATCAACTTGGATATCTTATTCAAGCAACCTTGAGGACTGAGAAAGGACTCGCCACCCTGACTCAGAACAAAGCCTGGAGAGGATCATTAAGACAAAGTTCTATGATCTCGAATTGAGGGTGACAGAGATGTAGACAGCAGTTGAGCAGTTCAAGGAAGAAGTTGAGGAGAGGAAAGGGAAAGCTACCACAGATGCCTTTCAGAGAATGCCTAAGGGACAGAGATCCACTGGAGTGCAAGTAACTGACACAAGAGCTACTACATCAGCACCTGCAGCCACAACATTAGTAGCACCTCTAGTTGCTACTCCACCAGCTCCAACAACTTCAACCGATGCATTCATCCTTGGAGCCCTCTCAACGCCTCCTCCCGAAGATCAAGCCTAGAGAGACACATAGCACTATGCATTTTCGAGCTTTTTGGTAACTTGTTGCCAAAGGGTGATAAAGTGTATAGATCATAGGCTTCGAGAGAGAGCTTTCTTCTTTTTGCTATCTCTTTTTGCTACTTGGTTGATACTTATTTGTGTGCTTGCTTGGATGATACTTTATGTGTGTGTGAGATACTTGCTTGATCATGTGTTTTATCATATCATACCTTAATGCTTGTGCTTGAATGATGCAATTATTTATCTCTCATGCATGATCATTCACTTTGCCTTGGTGATGAGTGCATATTTTACGTTCTATCATTTTGAGCGCTCCACCAAGATGTATGTGACATGGAAGAGTAACCATGATTCTAATCGATTGTGCATTTGCATTGAAAGCAAAATTTAAATAATGCACAAATTTAGGGGGAGCTCTTTCTTATTACATACTTCTCAAAGCGGCGATATATTTAAATCTTATTATCATTCGTCAAAGCTTTGATCTATATGTTTTCATCAATTACCAAAAAGGGAGAGATTGAAAGTGCAACTATCCCTGAGTGGTTTTGGCAATTCTTAACAACATATAGCTCATTGAACTAATGCTCTTTCAAGATGATCATTTTAGAAAGTTCAATGATTGGCATGGCATGGACTAGGAATGTGGACCGCTCAAAATGCTAAGGACACTTATTGGAAAAAACTCAAGAGTCTACATTTTCATTGTAGTGATCCAAGATCACATTGAGTCCATAGGAAAAACCAATACTATTAAAAGGGGATGAGGTGTTGCTTCATGGCTTGCTTGCTCAAAATGCTTAGTGATATGCTCCAAAAGCCCTCAACCAGTTTCTCATATCCACATATGTCGCAAACCAAAAGTCAAACTCAGCCCCACCGATTTGATCTATCTGGCACCACTGAGTTCATTTGACATAGTCATAGCCAGAAACCCTAATCAGTTCGGTCTCACTGATAGGGATCTCGGTCTCACCGAGATGGGATTGCAAACTCTTTGTTCCCCTTCGTAAAGTTCTGGTCTAACTAAGATGAGCAATCGGTCCCACCGTGTTCGTAATGCAAACTCTCTGTTTCCTTTTCGTAATGTTTCAGTCTCACCGAAATGAGCGATCGGTCCCACCAAGTTTTCCTGACCAACTCTCTGTTTGCCTATTACAGAAATCGGTCTCACCGAGTTTATGTGACCGGCCTCACCGAGATTATGTTATGCCCTAACCCTAATGAAATCGGTCCCACCGAGTTGACATGTCGGTCCCACCGAAAAGCCTAACTTTCACATTTTGAACTAAATCGGTCTGACCGAGTTTGAGTATTCGGTCTCACCGAGTTTGGTAAATTGTGTGTAATGGTTAGATTTTGTGTGAAGGCTATATGTACCCCTCCACCCATCCTCCATTCATGGAGAGAGCGATCAGAACATGCCTACACTTCTACCATTCATTTTCTGAGAGAGAACCACCTACTCATGTGTTGAGACCAAGGTATTCTAGTACAACCAAAAGAATCTTGATCTCTAGCCTTCCCCAAGTTGCTTTCTACTCAAATAATCTTTCCTCCAAATCCAAACCTATGAGAGAGAGAGTTGAGTGTTTGGGAGACTATCATTTGAAGCACGAGAGCAACGAGTTCATCATCAACACACCATCTATTACCTTTTGGAGAGTGGTGTCTGCTAGATTGGTTAGGTGTCACTTGGGAACCTTCGTCAAGATTGTGGAGTTGAACGAAGGAGTTTGTAAGGGCAAGGAGATCGCCTACTTCGTGAAGATCTACCCAAGTGAGGCAAGTCCTTCGTGGGCGATGGCCATGGTGGGATAGACAAGGTTGCTTCTTTGTGGACCCTTTGTGGGTGGAGCCCTCTATGGGCTCGCGCAACCGTTACCTTTTGTGGGTTGAAGTATCCATGAACATGGATGTACGATAGCACCACCTATCGGAACCACGCCAAAAATCTCCGTGTCTACATTACGTTTTCTCCCTCTAAACTCCTCCCCTCTAACTTCATAAGCAATGATTTACATTCCACTAGTATACTCTTAGATTTGCATGTGTAGGTTGTTTGCTTGACTTGTGCTAAGTTGCTAAAATCTGCCAAGACTTAAAATTGGGAAAAGGCTAGATTTTTATTTGGCCAAATAGTCTAATCACCCCCTCTAGACATACTTTTGATCCTACACTAATGATAAGAATGAACTTATTCCACAAAGAATTGTTACAGGTTATAGAATGGTAATTGATTTTAGAAAATTAAACAAAGCATCTAGAAAAGATCATTACCCTCTGCCTTTTATTGATCAAATGCTTGAAAGATTATCTAAGCACACACATTTTTGCCTCCTTGATGGATATTCTGGTTTTTCACAAATACCCGTTTCTCAACCTGATCAAGAAAAGACCACATTTACTTGTCCCTTTGGAACCTCTGCTTATAGACGTATGCCTTTTGGTTTATGTAATGCACCTGCTACCTTTCAAAGATGTATGACTGCTATATTCTCCGACTTTTGTGAAAAGATTGTTGAGGTTTTCATGGATGACTTCTCTGTTTATGGGAAGTCTATTGATGATTGTTTAAGCACTCTTGATCAAGTTTTGGAGGGATGTGAACAAACAAATCTTGTCTTGAATTGGGAGAAGTGCCACTTTATGGTTAATGAAGGCATTGTCTTGGGTCATAAAATTTCCGAAAGATGTATTGAAGTGGACAGATCTAAGGTTGATGCAATTGAGAAAATGCCATGTCCTAAAGATATAAAAGGTATTCGTAGTTTCTTAGGTCATGTTGGTTTCTATAGGAGATGTATCAAAGACTTTTCTAAAATTTCTAGGCCTCCTACGAATCTTTTGCAAAAGGATTTTCCTTTTTTGATGATGATTGTTTATAAGCCTTTGAAACACTCAAGAAAGCCTTAATTTCTGCACCTATTGTTCAACCACCTGATTGGAACTTGCCTTTTGAAATTATGTGTGATGCTAGTGATTATGCTATTGGTGCTGTTCTAGGACAAAGAGTTGATAAGAAACTGAATGCTATTCATTATGCTAATAAAACTCTAGATAGTGCTCAAAGAAATTATGCTACAACTGAAAACGAATTCTTAGCAGTGGTGTTTGCTTGTTATATATTTAGACCTTATGTTGTTGATTCCAAAATAACTGTTCACACAGACCATGCTGCTATTAAATATATTATGGAAAAGAAAGATGCCAAACCTAGACTTATTCGATGGGTTCTCTTGTTACAAGAATTTGACTTACATATCATTGATAGAAAAGGAGCTGAGAACCCCGTAGCTGATAATTTATCTAGGCTTGAAAATGTGCCTGATGACCCACTACTATTGATGATAGTTTTCTTGATGAGCAGTATCTGCAATAAATGTTGCTCGTAGTACTCTTTGGTATGATGATTATGCTAATTACATTGTTGCTAAGTATTTACCGCCTAGCTTTACATACCAAAAAAGAAAAAAAAATTCTTCCATGATTTAAGACATTACTTTTGGGATGACCCACATCTTTATAAAGAAGGAGTAGATGTTATTATTAGACGTTGTGTACCTGAGCATGAACAGGGACAAATCCTACGTAAGTGTCACTCCGAAGCTTATGGAGGGCATCATGCTGGAGATAGAACTACTTACAAGGTATTGCAATCTGGATTTTATTGGCCTACTCTCTTCAAGGATGCCCGTAAGTTCGTCTTATCTTGTGATGAATGTCAAAGAATAGGTAATATTGGTAAGCGTCAAGAAATTCCTGTGAATTATTCACTTGCTGTTGAACCATTTGATGCTTGGGGATTTTATTACATGGGACCTTTTCCTTCCTCTAATGGGTATACACATATTTTGGTTGATGTCAATTATTTTACTAAATGGGTAGAAGCTATTCCAACCAGTAATGCTGATCACAACTCCTCTATTAAAATGCTTACGGAAGTTATTTTTCCTAGGTTTGGAGTCCCTAAATATTTAATGACTGATGGTGGTTCACGCTTTATTCATGGTGCTTTCCATAAAATGCTTGCCAAGTATGATGTTAACCATAGAATTGCATCACCTTATCATCCTCAGTCTATTGGTTAAGTTGAACTTAGCAATAAAGAAATAAAATTAATTTTGCAAAAGGCTGTCAATAGGTCCAGGAAGAATTGGTCTAAGAAATTAGATGATGCACTTTGGGCTTATAGAACAGCATATAAAAATCCTATGGGTATGTCTCCTTATAAAATGGTTTATGGAAAAGCTTGTCATTTGCCTCTTGAGTTAGAACATAAAGCATATTGGGCCATCAAAGAGCTCAATTATGATTTCAAGCTTGCTGGTGAAAAGAGGTTATTTGATATTATCTCATTAGATGAATGGAGACCCAAGCTTATGAAAATGCAAAATTATTCAAAGAAAAAGTTAAAAGATGGCATGACAAAAGAATCCAAAAGCATGAGTTTAAAGTCGGAGAATATGTTCTTTTGTATAACTCTCGTTTCAGATTCTTTGCAGGAAAAATCCTCTGAAAATGGGAAGGCCCCTATGTTATCGAGGAGGTTTATCGGTTTGGAGCCATCAAAATAAATAATTCCGAAGGTACTAACCCGAATGTTGTCAATGGGAAACGAATAAAGCATTATATCTCACATACGCCCATTAATGTTGAAAGTAATATTATCCAAACTTTGACACCGGAAGCACACACAAAAGAGTCCTTCCGGAACACTCCAGAACCATGAAAATAAGGAGGTATGTGATACGATAAGAAAACAGACTCCAAAAACCGCAAAAATATTTTTTGTTAGTTTTGGAATATTTATAAAAAATAAGAAAATAAGAAACTATCGGGAAGCGTACCCTGCTGGGCACAAGACACCAGGGCCCTCCAGGCTTGTCTGGCATGCCCAGGTGGGTTGTGCCCACCTAGGAAACCTTCCCGACTCTGTTTTTCTTTTGTTTGCTTGTCCACCAAGATAAAAAATCTATATATATTTCCCGGACCTGTTGATCACTGTATCGTGAAGAAATCCTATGTTTTCTTTTCTTCCTGTTTTCGGTCAGATCTGTTGAGCCAGACATCATGTCTTCTTCTTCCTCCAACAACGTAGAAGAGGATGCTTGGTTTATGAAGATCAAGCTGAAGAAAGAAGAGCCTGCAGAAGCCGTCAAGGGAGACGAGAGCAAGTAGGTTACTATAGATCAGCCTCCGGTCTTCGAACAAGCACTACCAGCCGAGGAGGAAGAGGAATATATCCTTAAACCTTACCTTGCTCACCTTACCCCTACTGAGATTGAAGCTTTTCGCATCATTGAAATAGTTCGCATACAAAATAAGTATCTCACTCGCGAAAATATTCTACATCAAGAGCATATCATCCATCTCCAGAGCGTCATCCGTTGATTGGAGAATCTCTTGATCCTTAAGGATAGGATCACTTCATCACCACCATCATCTTCTTCATCGCCAAAAGAGAACTGAGTATCAGGTATGGGCGCTCCCCTTGGCTTCCGCCAATCTTGGGGGAGGTGCCCCGGTATCGTATCATCCCACTATCTTTTTGCCTTTACTTATTTATTTCGATATTTTTCTTTAGATGAATAAAAGTATAGTTCGATCCTTTCTTCTTTGAGAGTTTTCTTAGTGATCTATCCTTGTAATCCTGTGGAAGTTATATAATAAAGTTTAGTTTGAGACTTTGCTTTCTTTACTTTCATGTTGCAAATTAAAGAAAAGAAATAAGAATAAAAAAAGGAGAAAGGAAATAAATGAACAAAAGATCATATACTAATCTTATGGTAGGTGATGACACCACATAGGGAAAAGTATAAGTAGAAAATTTTATTAGAGATTGACAAACATAGCATTAGTCAATGATGCAATTCATGAAAGAATTGAATAAGGGAAGAGAAGATTCACATATAAATATACTATCCTAGAAATCTTTTGTGATTGTGAGCCCTCATCAAAATATTATATGCCAAAATTGTTGACGTTGGACAAGGAAGGCAACTTAATGGTTTATGTTTCTTTATATTCACACAGAAGTCATATTGTCATAGATCCACTAACATGTGGTGCTTGCCCCCTATCTTCTCTAGCCAAAAATTCTGCACTAAGTAGAGATACTACTTGTGCATCCGAAAACCCTTAAACCAAAATCTTACTTTCAAGTGTCCACCATACCTTCCTAGGGATTGAGCAAGATCTCTCAATTAAGTTGTCATCAATGCAAAAAGGCAATAAAAATTGCTTCTAAAAGTGTGAGATCATTTAGTGTAAGAGAAAATTGAGCGTTGAATGAACTTGTGATGGTGAAAAATAAAAGCGACAGACTACATAATAAAGGCCGCTATCACAAGGGGCAATGCAACGCGACGTTCTTTTGCACTAACGGGTTGAGCATATAAACAAATAAGCGCATGGCAACCTCTGCTTCCCTCTGCGAAAGGCCTATCTTTTACTTTTATGTATTTACTTTTATTGAAAGAGTCAAAGGTTTCCTTCTATCCCTTTTTATTTTTCTCCTTTGGCAAGCATCATGTGGTGAGGAAATATCTAGGCACATATGTCCAGTTGAATATAGATAGCATGAATTATTATGGCTGACATCACTCTTGAGGTGAATATGTTGGGAGGCGAAATTATAAGCCCCTATCTTTCTATGTGTCTGGTTGAAACGTTTTGCTGATGTGTACGCGATGAGTGTTAGCAATCATAGAAGACTATATGATGGTTGAGTATGTGGACTTGCCAAAAGGCTTCGATACGTGACCCTTCCTGGAAAGATGATGAATTGTAGTTGCAAAATTGACTGAGAACATACTTTGTTGTTTTTTCATAGAGTTTTTTCTTTATACTTCGATTGTGTGATGAATTGTCACTTATTCATGAGAAGTCTATGATAAAAGTCCTATGAATAAAGTCTTATGTTTAAATTTGTTGATGTTATAATAATCTACATGATGCTTATATGTACGTATTTTATTTTTATTGACACCTCTCTCTCTCTCTCTAAGCCTGTGGACATGTTTTTGGATTTCAGTTTTCGCTTGAGGACGAGCGAGGTCTAAGCTTGGGGGATTTGATACATCCATTTTGCATCATGTTTTCTTACTGTTATTTAAGATGTTTTTATCCATAATAATTCTTTTTAGGGTAATTCTAATGCCTTTTCTCTCATAATATGCAAGGTATACACAAAGAGGGAGAATTCCGGCAGCTGGAAATCTGGAGCTGGAAAAGCTACGTCAGGCTACCTATTCTACACAACTCCAAATAAGCTGAAACTTCATGGAGAATTTTTATGTAATATTTGAGGAATATTGGAGCAAATAACTACCAGAGGGGGCCCACCAGGTGGGCACAACCCACCTAGGTGCGCCAGGGAGCCCAGGTGCGCCCTGGTGGGTTGTGCTCATCCATGCCCACCTCCGGTGCCCATCTTCTGGTATATAAGTGATTTTCACCTAGAAAAAATAAGGGGAGGACTTTCGGGACGGAGCGCCACCCTCTCAAGGCGGAACTTGGGCAGGAGCACTTTTGCCCTACGGCGAAGCGATTTCGCCGGGAGAACTTCCTTCCCAGAGGGGAAATCATCATCATCATCATCACCAAAAACTCTCCCATCTTGGGGAGGGCAATATCCATCAACATCTTCAACAGCACCATCTCATCTCAAACCCTAGTTCATCTCTTGTGTCCAATCTTGTTACTTGAACTATAGATGTGTGCTTGTGGGTGACTAGTAGTGTTGATTACATCTTGTAGTTGATTACTATATGGTTTATTTGGTGGAACTTATACGTTTAGATCCAATATGCTATTTAATACCCCTCTGATCTTGAGCATTATTATCATTTGTGAGTAGTTACTTTTGTTCCTGAGGTTACGGGAGAAATCATGTTGCAAGTAATCATGTGAACTTGATATGTGTTCGATATTTTGATAGTATGTATGTTGTGATTCCCTTAGTGGTGTCATGTGAACGTCGACTACATGACACTTCACCATATCTGGGCCTAAGGGAATGCATTGTGGAGTAGCAATTAGATGATGGGTTGCGAGAGTGATAGAAGCTTAAACCCCAGTTTATGCGCTATTCCGCAAGGGACCGATTGGATCCAAAAGTTTAATGCTATGGTTAGAATTTATTTTTAATACTTTTCTCATAGTTGCGGATGCTTGCGGGAGGGTTAATCATAAGTAGGAGGTTTGTTCGAGTAAGAACAACACCTAAGCACCGGTCCACCCACATATCAAATTATCAAATTACTGAACACGAATTAAGCCAACATGATGAAAGTGACTAGATAAAATTCCCGTGTACCCTCAAGAACGCTCTGCTTATCATAAGAGACTGTTTTGGCCCGTCCCTTGCCTCAAAAGGATTGGGCTACCTTGCTGCACATTTGTTACTATTGTCATTACTTGCTCGTTACAAAATATCTTGCTATCAAACTACTCTGTTACTTACAATTTCAGCACTGGCAGACATTACCTTGCTGAAAACCACTTGTCATTTCCTTCTGCTCCTCGTTGGGTTCGACACTCTTACTTATTGAAAAGAGCTACAATTGATCCCCTATACTTTTGGGTCATCAGTAGCTATGCTCCAGCCCGATGAACCGTTTCGTGACCTATTAAAGGATCGATATGGTTGAGTGGAGGGGGTGTGAATCGGCAACTACTAACTTTTAACTCTTTTAAACAAACTAGGCTTGACAAAAATAGGATTTCTAGATATGAAACTAGGTGAACAAGCTATATAACAAGCATAAGATACAAAAATAATATAAGCTTGCACAAAGTAAAGGTTAGGAATAACCATATGTGGAGTCGATGGAGACAAGTATGTGTTACCCAAGTTCCCTCCCTTTAGAGGGAGGTAAGTCTCTATTGGGCGTTGTGGAGGCATAATGCTCCCCAAGAAGGCACTAGGTCTGCATTATCCTCACGACCTCACACAATGCAAGATGTTGTGATTCCACTAGTGGTGCCCTTGAAACAAGTAACAGAACCTTCATAAACAAGGTTGGGGCTCTCTCCATAGCTTAATTAATTCGAGGCTCCCAACACCGCCACGAAGCTTCACCATAATGGAATGTGTCTCTGAGGGGACCTCTTCCATCTAGGGTGCCCAAACACCTAAGAATAACAAGATCCGCAAGGGATTAGTGGGGGAATCAAATTTCTCTAGTTGGAAGTGTAGATCGAGGCCCTCTCTTCCAAACCCTAGAACATCAACAAGTTTTGATGGATAGGGAGAGAGATCGGGTGAAGATGAGCTTAGGAGAAACAACGGATTCAAGGGGATAAGAGGTAAGTCTTCTTGGGGGTACAAGACTACCTTTATATAGTAGGGCAAGATCCAACCATTATTCTACTAACAACCCGCACACAAGAGGTATTACAGCTCGATAGAGCGGTACTACCGCTTAGAGCAGAAGTTCCAGCTGTAGCCTAGGAGTACATCAAGTACTAGAGTGGTAGTGTCGCCAAAGTAGTACTACCTTCCATCAACGGTACTACCGCAACTAGTCTCAGGAAAAGGTGAACAACGGTGTTAGAGTGGTGCTAGGGCAGAAATATCGTAGGAACTAGTAATACCATTTAACATTCGCTAAACAACTGTTTAAAGTGAAAGGGAAGCAACAACCCCAAAATAAGGCGCCAGTAGAACGCAAAAGTACCACGCAAGTGATGAGTGGATTTTATGCATACTTTTCGGAGTATATTCTAGTGGCAAAATCCCTCATATCATATCCATCTAGCACTTATTCATGTCTCCAATGCATAGTTTTTGGTATTTACTTGTTTTTCCAAGTTCATTGTACACCTTTTATTTTTATTTAGTTTTTATTTTTTCCTTTGTTTTGTGGTCCTTGTAGGTGTGTTGACATGTTCATGGACTTGGGAGATCAACATGCCTTTTGGAGAGTTTGATGATTTGACATTTATCAAATGTCCAAAATGAAGATCCAAGGCAGAATCATATCGGGCGTTCCACTAGCAATCCAACGATCCCAAGAACATCAAAACCGGAGTTCATAAGAAGAAATGGCGACCAAAATATGAAGCGGCTCCCGAATTCTTGAATGAAAGGCGAACTTCCATACAACCGGAGCAGCCCGTGTGACCACCCGTTTGAGCTTGTAACACCCCTAGTGTCATGCTATAGTAACTCCACACTAATGATGCCATGTCATACTAATTACTAAGCTTAATTGTCCCTTGATTAAAAACCAATTCAAATTAAAATTTAAAATGCAAGTCAAATATTTACATTTTAAAAAATACAAACAAAATAGTTCATCATTTAGAAAATTTTCCAAAACAATTAATGGAAAAAACAACTTCACTTGTTTTACAAAAAGGAGCCCTAGCATTTAATTCAGTGCCAAAACAACCCTTTTAATTACTTTTAAATTATAAAAATTCCAAGACATTTCAAATGCCTCCCAAACTTTTTGTGGTAGTGTCCAAAAATGAAATGCTAATTATGGACCAAGTTTTATATTTTATAAAACTAGTTTGCTATTAAAAATAAAGGCAAATAGGAAACAAATAAAAGAAAACAAAAAAATTGAAAAAGGAAAGAAAAAGAAAAAGAGGAAAACCCGATGAGCACTAAGCCTAAGTGCAAAGTGTATCAGCCTAGCCCACACCCCACTGTCTCCCTCCTCACTACAGGGAGGCAGGGGAGGTGGCGGTCATCCACCGACCAGGCCCTCATCGTGGCGGCCATCCGCCGAGCCTCCCCGCGCGGATAAGGCCGCCCCCGCGCCCCTGGAACCCTAGCTCCTCCACCGTCCCACTCCTCGCACCACCTCTTCCACTCCCTCACACACGGCCTCTGCCGTCGCCATGGCCGACCTCACGCGCGTGCTCCCCATCCTCCCCGAGCCTTGAAAAGTTGTCCACGAGCTCCGTTGCCACCCGCTTCGTCATTGTCGCCTGCTCCTTCAGCGCAGCGCATGGATCGACCATCTCCTTCTCCTATGACCGCCGGTGATCCGCGAAGATTCCGGCACCCCTGCAAATCCTAAGCTTCCACCGAGCCATTGTGCGCTCCTCGGTGAGCTTCCCATCGATACCCCTCTCCCTTGAGCTCGCCTCACAGTCTCCTGCTCCTACTGACACCACCACCATAGTCCGTTGTCGCCGCAGCAATTGCCGCTGTCACCTCCTTCGCTGTCATGGCTAGCCGGCCACATGTGTGTGCTCGGGAGCTCATGGTGTTGTCGTCTGTGTCCTCGAACCCCCGCGTCGTGCACCACAACCTCACCTGCGTCCACGCCCGACTCTGGCTGCCGACTATCGCTGTTACTATGGTCATCCCCGACCACCCCATCGGCTGTCGCTTGCGCCATTCGACGCGGCTCGACGCCCGCATCCGAACACCGCCTGCCATGCTAGTTTTGGCCCTCCGTGGCGCATTTCCGACGAGCTCTGTGCTCGCCGCCGCGTTCTAGCGCCACCACCGGCTCGCCACCGTAGTTTAAACCATCGCAGGCCACTGACTGGTGGGCCCAAATGGCTAACTGGTTAATTAGCCACTAACCCAAAACCTAACCCCTCGTTGACACTGGGCCCCGCCGGTGTCGATGTTCTAGGAACGGGGGTCCCCAGACTTGCCTGCCTGCGGCCCACGGGGGCCAAGCCTCACGAGGCGGATGATACAAGACCTCCTCAGGAGCGGCCTCACCAGGGTGGCTCGCGAGGGGCGGAGAGATCAAGGCAAGGCAAACCTCGTGAAGTTCCAATGACGTGAGCCATGACGATCGAGACTAGGCAGGTGCTAGGCGGGCACCAGCGCGCACAATGTCCTTGTTTCCTCTTTGGTGCTAAGGAGGCAAGCGTAGGCGAGGAGTTCCAAGGCATCAGGCAAAGGTTTCCATATCGGTGCAACAATACCAAGACCAGTAGGAGGGCAGGACGGAGGTCACCGTGGAGCCCAAGACGGCGTCACCACCAGAGCCTTTGGCAGGCGAAGACCACCTTTTGTCAGGATAACTTGTACTAGCTGTCCCCTTTCAAAATTGGCCATTGTTGTATCCCTTCCCGCTCAATATTTGGGGAGAGGACCAGGGCCTCTATAAATAGGACTAGCCACCATAGCAGGAAAGAGGGAGAAGGAGAGATCTGAACAACCACAAGTTCACCAAGCACAAGAACACCTCTCCTCAGGAGGCTGTTCTTCCCCTTGTACTGTTCATCATCAGCCCAAGAGGCAATCCACCACCACCACACCGGAGTAGGGTATTACACCACAACGGTGGCCCGAACCAGTATAAATCTTGTGTCCCTTGTGCCGTGAGTTCGTCGAGCTAGCCTTAGAAATCACGAAGTGTGTGAGGGCGTGATCGGTGAGGGAGAGATCTTCACGCGCACCCCAGTGTTCGAACCTTAAGGGTTTGGCTGGAACCCAAAATCTGACATTTGGCGCGCCAGGTAGGGGTGCGCCGAAGCTTTCCTTTCGTCGCTCCATGTTCCACCGCTTCGTCGCAACCAAGTCAAACGCTCGTCGCGCCCTGAGCTGAGCGCCGGGCTGCCCTCGCCGCCCGCGTCGCTCAAACGGCTCCTGTCGGTGGGCCTCCCCGTCGTTCTTCGTCACCCGACGCCAACGCCGCCACCGGCCTGGTGGGGAATGAGCAACAAGCATCCTCGTTGCACCCCTCGGTGTGGCGGGACGGCCGCACCGCCAGTCCATCGCTGACCCCCGCAGGTTCCTCGTCCCACGCTCGTCACGCTCCCACGGACGCGCGGGCCGTGCTACTCATGGCGCGCGAGCTCCTGCGTTACCGCCCAGTCAACGACCTCTACAAGGACTGGCTGGACCGTATCGCCGAGCTCGTCAGTACCGCAGGGGGCTCCCCTGCACCGTCTCTCTCGCTGCCTCATCCACCGCCAGCTACGGGCGACGTAGCTCACGCAACACCTCCGCCACCCTTGCACCAAGACATCGCCCTGGAGCCAAGACGCGCAGCTCCGCGGCACGACCCACCGTGCCAAGCTCCCGCGCGTGAAGAAAGAAGCTGTCAAGAAGTTCCTCGACCGCAAAAGAACGCTCCACCGCTCCCCGCACCGCCACGTCAAGATCGCTTGCCGCGGCAGGGCCATGCGCCGCTTGTCGTGGTGGCGAGCGGGCGCCAAGACCAGGCTCCAACTCCACGGTGGGCCCCGGTGACTACGGCCGGCTGCCGCGCCTTCACCCCCGAGCTGCGTAGCATCGCCTGGCCGGGCAAGTTCAAGCCGGACCTGCCTCCGCGCTACGACGGCACCCCTGACCCTGCTGAGTTCCTGCAGCTCTATGAGCTGAGCATCGAGGCAGCCAACGGCGACGAGAAAGTCATGGCGAACTGGTTCCCTATGGCTCTCAAGGATGGTGCTCGTTCGTGGCTCCTGAACCTTCGGGATCCATCTCTTCCTGGAACGAGATGCGCGACCGCTTCGTCGCCAACTTCCAGGGCAGTCGCGACCGCCCACCGGCCGCGGCTGACCTGCGTCGTGTCAAGCAACAACCAGGGGAGACCCTCCAGAAGTACATCTAGCGCTTCAACAACGTTTGTATCAAGATGCCCTAGGTGACGGATTAGGCCATCATCTCTGTGTTCTCCGATGTCGTTCGTGACATCAAGATGAAGGAGGAGCTTGCCATCCACGAGGAGCTATGCACATCCCTGGAGCTGTTCAACTTGGCAACCAAGTGCACAAGGGCTGAGGAAGGGCGCCTTTCCCTCCTCGAGCTACCAGTTGCCGACCCGGAAGAGAAGAAACCCAAGGCCAAGGACATGAAGCGCAAGGGAGTCGCCGTGCTCGCGGCGGAGCCGGATACGAAGCACGGTAGGGACCAGCCTGAGTCATCCAAGGGTAGCCAACCATTTTGCGCCTTCCACAACATGCACA
This sequence comes from Triticum aestivum, assembly GCF_018294505.1. NCBI lineage: Eukaryota > Viridiplantae > Streptophyta > Magnoliopsida > Poales > Poaceae > Triticum > Triticum aestivum. The sequence continues at coordinate 308,700,959 of NC_057800.1, forward strand.
ACCACAACACCAACGATTGTCAAGAGCTCAGGGCCATTCGCGATGGACGCTTCGGTCAACGCCCCAAGCAGAACGACCGAGGCTACGATCGAGGAGGAGGACGTGGCGGAGGACACTGGGACGACCATGGCCCATGCCAGGAGTGGTGCGGCCGACTTCGTGAGGACCGATGGCAAGATCAGCCTCGCAAGGGCGCCTGGAGGGACCAGCCTCGCTAGGATCGCCCTCAGGGTAGCCCTGGTCTTCCTCCGCTTTCGCCACCACCAAGAAGGAACGGTGACCACTGAGGGAGTCCTGGATTAGGGGGTCTCCGAACAGCCAGACTATATCCTTTGGCCGGACTGTTGGACTATGAAGATACAAGATTGAATACTTCGTCTCGTGTCCGGATGGGACTCTACTTTGCATGGAAGGGAAGCTAGGCAATACAGATATGTATATCTCCTCCTTTGTAACCGACCTTGTGTAACCCTAGCCCTTTCCGGTGTCTATATAAACCGGGGGGTTTTAGTCCGTAGGACAACAGACAATCATAGCATAGGCAAGCTTCTAGGGTTTAGCATCTCCGATCTCGTGGTAGATCCACTCTTGTAATACTCATATCATCAAGAATAAATCAAGCAGGACGTAGGGTTTTACCTCCATCAAGAGGGCCCGAACCTGGGTAAAACATCGTGTTCCCTGCCTCCTATTACCATCCGCCTTAGACGCACAGTTCGGGACCCCCTACCCGAGATCCGCCGGTTTTGACACCGACAACCACCACCAAGACGAGGGGGCTAGGGGATTCCAGGAGCCGCGTGCCATCGCCTGCATCTTGGGCGGAGCTCAAGCCCCAGCCTCATAGTGCATCTTCAAGCAGTTTTCTCATGAGGTGAACGCGGTCCTTCCCAAGCTCGAGGCCACACGCCCGCTCAGGTGGTCCAAGTGTGCCATCACTTTCAGTTCGGCAGGTCAGCTCAAGTGCGTGACTACCGCTCGCACTCTCCCAATGCTTTGTTCACCCGTCATCAGCAACGTGCAAGTCACCAAGACCCTCATCGACGGCGGCGCATGGCTCAACGTCCTGTCCGTCGAGACGTTTGACAACCTTCAAGTGCCCTACGATTAGCTTCAGCCTACCAAGCCCTTCTCAGGAATGACCGACGGCTCCACCACGCCGATAGGTCAGGTCCGCCTCACAGTCACCTTCGGAGAACGCAACAACTACCACACCAAGCTCATCGACTTCGATTTCGCCCACATTCATCTACCGTATAATGCCATCCTCAGGTACCTAGCCCTGGCCAAGTTCATGGCAGTGACGCACCACGGCTACAACGTCCTCAAAATGCCAGGGAGCAGCGGGATCATCACAGTCCCCTGCGAAGAAAGAGATGCGGTGTACTCCCTCGAGCGTGCCTTCCAAGTAGCGTCGATCGAAGACCCCGACAACAATGCAGCTCGGTACCCTCCAGAGGTCATCCCCAAGAAGAAGAAGAAGCAGCTACTCCGTGCTGGACCTCGGGAGGGCAGCGCCACAAGAGGAACATTGTCAGGATCAGTGCCCGCACCTGGGGCGCCTCCCTCTGTCGCATAGGAAGGCGCGCCTGGCGCCCTCCTCAGGCAGGGCTCGGGGGCTCTTTTCTGGAGGGCCTCAGACCTTGCCAACTGATGTAGGTTGGAACACAATGGGCCGATCTTTCACGAAAGGAGCGGATCCCGCGATGAACACGAATAACACGAGGAGGGAAACAAGGGGAAAATCATGAGGGGAACACAAGAGAGCACTCAAACCAACAAGAATGATCACACATGCGCTAGATCCATGAACATAAAGGAAGATACAAGATCCAAAGTCAACACAGGACGATACAAGAGGTAACCGGTCTTCTCCATGAGGAGGTCTTGAAGTTCTTCTCCGCAAGGAGGTCTTGAATCCAAAGGGATCTTCTCCATAGAGACCGCAGTCTCTCTCGTGGAGTAGATCCGATGTGGATGAGCAATGCTCTATCTCTAAACATGAGCTAAACCAATGCTAACCCTAACTAGGAGGAGGTGGGGAAGTATATATAGTGCTATCCCACGAAGGGGTAAGTGAGAGGGGGATACATGGGCCCTTGGCCCGATCTCTGCGCACAGGCAGGTGCCGGATGTCCGGGCTGGGGGTCGGATGTCCGGTGGCTCACAAAGAGCCGTATGTCCGGGCCTCTGGCCGGATGTCCGGGCTGGAGTTGCCTGATTCTTCTGCTCTCTCGTTGGAGGGTGCCGGATTTCCGGGGGCGAGGTCAGATGTCCGAGACTTGGCGAGGCGCCGGATGTCCGGGGCCTGTAGCACTTGGCGGATGGGAGGCTGTTGCTGTAGGGGTCGTCTCCAGCGGCCGGATGTCCAGGCCTGGGGCCGGATGTCCGGGTCCTGGAGCTGTCTCCGTCTTCTTCCATCACCGCTTCCACGCACGCTTGGCCTTGGTCCTTGGGTTCTCCATGGTCTCCTCGGGTGTACCTGAGTATGCACAAGGTCCGCGCTTGAAGTAGCAACCATGTCTTACATGCGGAAAGGGAAGATTCAGGAAGGAGCGAGTTCACCTTAGGCCCAAAGGCGTACGCTTGAGTGTACATGGGGATGATCGTAGGATGCTCCGCATCATCTCCCCTCCCTTGGGAAAGATCCGACCTCGGATTGTGGTCCTCATCACCATGGAAACGGTTGTCGTGGACGAACTTGTAGTTGGATGAGGTGGAAGACATGGCGCAATCCAAGTACTCCAAGGTGTCTCCGGAGTGGTACACATGCAAAAAGAGCAAACACAAACGACACTCAGAGATACAATGGTTAGCGCACACAAAGTGTCCTTCATGTATAAGAATGAGTCCATGCGACAAGATTGAGAATGACAAGGTATATGAAGCTTATCCAAAAGATATGGAATGGTATGCAAAGCATTCATGTGAGCAAAAACATTCATTATGCACACAAATGTGTTGTGAATATGATCAATGCAACCACGGTGCAAAATTTGATCAATGCAACCACGGTGCAAAATGATGTCATAGTGAGACGGTTTATCAATAGCATGAATATGGTAATGGATGCTCAATGTGATGTGATCATACAATTGATGGTAGGCAATAAGATCATGATGTATGAATATGCCCTCAAGGTATGTCACAACAAATTTGCTAATGAAATGCACAAGCTCATATATCATGGATGACATAGAAATACAAGATGCAACAAGGCAATCGTGATGTGAGTCAATCCATGCATAAGATGCAAAATTTTCATGTGTATGATATGTCCATCGAGCATGGCATGTGTGAGCACAATCAACAAATAAGGAGGTGTTGGTGTACCAATGCTCGATGTTGTGGCATGAGTGGAGGTTCGAAGGTCCTTCCAATAAGTCCGAGCGCTCCTCAATATGAAGGTCCATAGAGACAATCTTCAATGTCGCTCCTCCGTTCGTGAGATGTACTATGTAGACAACAAGAAGGAAACAACAATGAAAGAGTGATCCATCCAATATGCATATTTGAGGATGTCTCAAAAGGTAGGAGTTCACCTTTAGGAGATTCTCGCAAATGTTGGTGTTGGACATCGTGTATGCCTTCACATGACCAAATTGTGTCATGACGGTATCGCCTTGTGAATCCTTCAACATGAAAGAACATGACAAACACTCGGAAAAACAAATGAAGTTAGCGCAGATGCAAAACCTATCATTCGTATGGTAAAGTACCCAACAAGTGTATGCATCATGCTCATCATAAGGAAGGACAAGCGAGCATTTTATAGTATGGAGGCATATAATGTGAGAACAACCAAATTCAATAGGTCCAATCAAACAAGCATGCATCACAAGTAAGGTGCCCAAGTCTCCAAGATCAATAAGCATAATTGGAGGCAAGCGACAATGAACAAGATGTATCATGTGAGAGGCACGAGCATATATGTCATCAACCTAAGAAAGCGAGTAAGAGTTTAACATGGGTGATGCGACAAAGCAAGCAATCATGGTGATCAATTCAAGAAAGCTAGTAGTGCAAAGATGCAACATACTAGAAGGAATCATGGCAAGCATGTCATGAGTGCAAATAGTGTGCATGAATAATTCACATGACATATCACAAGCATGAAAGGAGGATATGAGCAAAATAGCATCAATAGCATGAGGCACATGATAAACATGGCAATAGCATCAAGGATCTCCACCAAGCATGCAAATACACATAGGAGTAGCATAATTTTGAATCATGGGTAGATGCAAGCAAGGGTCACAATTGCATGGCAAAAGCATAGAAGCAAGCATAGCATGCAAAGTGAACACGGTAAAATGAGCATGAAGCGACAAGCGGTATATAGCCCATAGCCATGTGAAAGCCAAGTGAGAGAGATGCACATAGTCGTTGCGCGAAAGGAACAGTGGTAAGGATAGTCCACGGGATCTCAAGTCATCTTTGCTCTCAAGAGCTCATTTCGTCAACTCTTGGGATTGAGAGGTTGACGGGTACACGTGAGTACCTACACAAAACAAAGACAAAGGGACAATTGTTTGTGCGTGGTAGATGTACACATCACCCATCATGATGCGCACATGCTTGTGTCGGTTAGCACAAAATATCCAATGCTCAAATAAATGAGATGCATGATATAGAAACATGTCATCCATCATGATAGGATTGTTGTTATGTATGGCATAATGCAGACTCAAAGGATGTGATGCATCACTCGCAATATCTAGAGCATTGTGAGGAAAGGTATGCATATGGTGCACACAAGGGATGTAATCATGCGATACACAATAATTTTCATGGCATGGCATATGAGATGAATTGTGCAAATTTTGCAAAGGAAGCATAGCAATATCATCACATGAAAAACAAAAGCCAATGACCATCATCTCGTCATCTATGCCATAAGTGCAAACGGGATTGATTTTAATGGGGCATGCATAGCTACTATGTTGAGATTGAACTGATGCAATATGGGATATCTCACTCATAGCATATGACAAGGTTAATAGATTGTCAAACATGATGTGACCAAAAGAATTTGCACATGATATCCTATGGAGCATAACATCACAACTAGGCAACTCGACATGCTCGTCATCATATTCATCATAAATAGTAAGTCATGACATGAGGAAGTCGCACTAGCATGAAGCATGGGAATAGGTGTGTTAACATCATGCAAGCAATCATTCGTGAAATAGTCCACTAGTGGGAAAACAGAAGCACCATCACCTATGTTACCTTTGGAGCATCGCTCATGTGTTGTAGGTGAGGTGTCGAAGACCAAGTCGTGGTCAACTTCATCTTGATGGAACCATGTGGGGGTGCATCTTCTTCCACCATGGCCATCGTCACCTCCATTGGAGGTATGGACTCGTCGAGGATAGGCGTGTCGTCATGTAGGAGACCTAGGACCAAAGAAGAAAACACACTCGGAGTAGAGGTTAAGTCGTTAGAAATCATAGTGGCCTCACATGCCATGTCAACTACCTGACTCACTAAGTGTTGTGTCTCACTCACTCCCTCTTGGATGCTCTCACTCATATGGTTGGTGGAGTTATTCAAATGGCTCTCAACCTCACATAAGATGTGTGGCATGCTCTCAAGTGTGGGACTAGTGGAGGTCACACTCATCCTCTCATAGGAAATGCACTCAATGTCACATATGGTGGAGTCACTCATATCGCTCGTGGTGTGGTGGCTCTCCTCACATGGCAATTGGGGCATCTCATCACATGTCGGTGTCGGAGAGATGTAGGTGCAAATGTCTCCATGCTCAATCATGTCATTGTCATAGCCGTGGATGAAGGCCGAAGATGGCACATCATCACTCTCCTCCAAGACCAAAGATAAGGTCTCATGTGCGGTCTCGTAGCTTGACTCAGAGAATGAGTCCTTTTGGGGCACCGTCTTCATGTAGTTGAAGAGGTTCATGCTCGTCGCCATGGTCGAAAGGGATGGCCCTTGCTCGACCTTCTTGTCGTTGTCTTGTTGTAGGAGGCCCATATGATGTGGCACCTCGTAGCTCGTCTCCATGACCGAAGGGAATATCCCATGCTCAGCCATCTTCCTTGGGAGTCTTCCGAAGATGGAAGTGTCGCCCTCGCTCATAGGTGGTCGCCTTGGACTTGATGAAGTCGTTGTAGGCGTACTTGTGGGAAGTAGGCGAAGATGTCGTACGTCCAAAGGCGAAGATGCCTTGATAGCACTTGGCGAAGATGCCAAAGTGGTGGTGGTAGTAGCCGTAGCGATGTCTTGGTTGTGGTGGTCTCGCGGTCTTCTCTTTTTCTCATGAAGCGTGGACTTGGCGTGAAGTAGGGCTTGTTGGGACTTGTACATTTGTGCTTGGTGAGCATCATCATGATGATGTTGGCGTTGTCACACTTGAGCTCGTTGTAGATGTCGTTCGTCGTTGTCGTGCACATGTTTCTTGGAGGTGACTTGGCCTTCATGACGAGGTTGATCACGAACGTGATGGTGGTCGCCATGGAGATGTGGACATGGACGACTTGTGCTTGCATAATTTTTGCACTCCGAATACTTATGATTGGAATGTCGCCGCCTTGAGGATGATGAAGGGGAAGAACGGTTGATCAACAAGGTCCTAATCTCCTCCATCCTTGCATCTTGTTCCTCCTTTTGTGCGGAAATCTTGTTGTCGATGTAGTCCCTTTTCCTCACTTCGGAGTGGCGGATGTCAATGGAGAGGTTCTCGATGCACTCTCGCAAACTTGATTGTGCGCCTTGCATTTGTCGTTGTAGATCGAAGATTGACGCTTTGGTGATGTAGTTGTTCACGCCGTCGTTGTTGTGGAAGACCGGAGATTAAATGCCTTGCCTATCCATCACTCCAAGAGAAAAATTTGAGTGGTAGAAAGAGAAGAACGAATACCAAATGTACCTTGACCGAAGTTGAAAGTGGATCAATGATCACTCTAATGTGGACAAGGAAATAGCACAATTGGTACCAATTCTTGTCGGTTTCTCACACCTACACAAATAAGGCTTATGGTGGAGCTCGGTGAGGATAGTGGCACAAAAATTTGATGCGAAATGTTAGCAAGAGTCAATAATGTTGAAAGAGATTCACAAATTCGCAAGTGTAACAAGTAGACCAATACCAATATGGGTGGCACACGGAAACACACACATAGATAGATAAATGGGGTCGTGCAACCAAGGATGAGCACAAAATGTGGAATCCACAGAAAACGCTCGTGTTGCACAACTCAAGAGAGACACTAGAACGATTGCTCAATAGGCGGATACGACACTTGTGCACAACCTATAAGATGCAAAATGTATGAACTTCTATCCCAAGTATACTATGTATATGATGTTCCGGTGGTATGATCCAAGATGATCGGATATGACAATGTGGTATGATGCTATGGCACATGCTTACAAGCTCTTTGTTCACTCTTTTTCTTTGCTTAAAAGTTTTATTCTTTTTTTAATGCCACAATGCGAAATGCACAAACCAAGGTAGCAATTGGGTATATACGGGAACAATCTTGTGACACAAGGGATGATATGATACCAATATGATATGTTACGTATGCAATATATGGTGTAGATCACTAATGTGCACAAGTAACGTTGCCGGCAATACTCAAATGGCTAGTCTCGATAGGCAAGTGACGCAAAATGGGCTTGGGGTTATCAATGCAATGGCAAGGGAATATACAATGGAGGGATACCACGATACTAAGATGATATGGAGGTTACCGTCCGTGGTGATGATGAGTGGCAGTGATCTTGATGGAGATACCAAAATGATGGAGACTCGTCCCTAAGTAGCCGAAACACCTTAGGAAACAGAAAAACCACGAACTCAAAATCTCAAACGTCAAATGGTGGTAGAGGGAATGCAGTGGTGGTTTTGTGGAGGTGCAATGATGGGTTATACAAGTAGGAAATGCAGAACTGGAGGGTAAGGTTGGCTATACACGGTGTCGGAGTTGAAAGCACGGTCCCCTAAGTAGCCGAAACACCTTAGGAGACACAACTCACAACACTAACAAAATTGGGTTAAGTTGGGATGGTGGAAGTGTATGGTTGGCAAGCCTATGCGGAAGTGGTGGTGGTGGTTGATGAAGAAGCAACCGTCCCTAGTAGCCTAGACACCTTAGGAGACTCAAATCACTCCTCAAGCAACCACTAATGTGACGGGGAACAAAATTGGTTAGGTTGTGGAAGTCGGTGGTGGTTATGCGGAGGTTGTGGTGGAAGCCCTAGGCAAAGATGCCAAAGTTCCAAAACTTTGATAGAGTCAAATGGTTATGGTAGTGTTTTTTTTGGAAGGGGGATGTCAAGAGCTTTTCAACGAGCTAAAGAACGCGAAAATCGGACTCCAGATGAATTAGTTATGGACAAAATGGTGAAACGGTGATGTGTGAGATGTCAGGGGCCGGACATCCGGGCTCGGGGCCAGGAATCCAGGACGTGATGTCCAGAACCGTGCAGATTTGGCGCTCCAGGAGCCGAATGTCCGGCCGGGGACCCGGATGGCCGGCCTGAGGCCCGGATGTCCGGCCCGACGAATCCAGATCTCGTTTGGGGCGGAAATTTTTGAATTGGGGGCGGAAATTGATGATTCCAAGGGCAAAATTTGATGGATTTTGTGGATGGAATGTGGGGAAAAGTGGGGATTTGCTAGATCCACTTGAAACCAAGAAAATCCATCGATCAAATCCAACAAACTTCGTCAAACCAACAAATCACAAAAAAAATTGGGGGCTATTTTTGGTGGGGATTTTCGAATTTAGGACGAAAACAAAAAATTAGGCTAGAAAACACAACGGGGAGGCTCTGAAATTGTGATCAACGTGGCTCTGATACCAAGATGATGTAGGGTGGAACCCTATGGGCCGATCTTTCACGAAAGGAGCAGATCCCGCGATGAACACGAAGAACACGAGGAGGGAAACAAGGGGAAAATAACGAGGGGAACACAAGAGAGCACTCAAACCAACAAGAATGATCAGACATGCGCTAGATCCATGAACATAAAGGAAGATACAAGATCCAAAGTCAACAACGGACGATACAAGAGGTAACCGGTCTTCTCCGTGAGGAGGTATTGAAGTTCTTCTCCGCAAGGAGGTCTTGAATCCAAAGGGATCTTCTCTGTAGAGGTCGCGGTCTCTCTCGTGGAGTAGATCCGATGTGGATGAGCAATGCTCTATCTCTAAACATGAGCTAAACCAATACTAACCCTAACTAGGAGGAGGTGGGGAAGTATATATAGTGCTAGCCCACGAAGGGGTAAGTGAGAGGGGGATACATGGGCCCTTGGCCCAATCTCTGCGCACAGGCAGGTGCCGGATGTCCGGGCTGGGGGCCGGATGTCCGGCGGCTCATGAAGAGCCGGATGTACATGCTGGAGTTGCCCGATTCTTTTGCTCTCTGGTTGGAGGGTACCGGATTTCCAGGGGCGAGGCCGGATGTCTGGGACTTGGCGAGGCGCCGGATGTCCGGGGTTGACGCCGGATGTCCGGGGCCTGTAGCACTTGGCGGCTGGGAGGCTATTACTGTAGGGGTCGTCTCCAACAGCCGGATTTCCGGGCGTGGGGCCGTATGTCCGGGTCCTGGAGCTGTCTCCGTCTTCTTCCATCGTCGCTTCCGCGCACGCTTGGCCTTGGTCCTTGGGTTCTCCATGGTCTCCTCGGGTGTACCTGAGTATGCACAAGGTCCGCGCTTGAAGTGTTGGAAATATGCCCTAGAGGCAATAATAAAATGATTATTATTATATTTCCTTGTTCATGATAATTGTTTATTATTCATGCTATAATTGTGTTATCCGGAAATCATAATACATGTGTGAATACATAGACCATAACATGTCCCTAGTGAGCCTCTAGTTAACTAGCTCGGTGATCAACAGATAGTCATGGTTTCCTGACTATGGACATTGGATGTCATTGATAATGGGATCACATCATTAGGAGAATGATGTGATGGACAAGACCCAATCCTAAGCATAGCACAAGATTGTGCAGTTCGTTTGCTAGAGTTTTTCCAATGTCAAGTATCATTTCCTTAGACCATGAGATCGTGTAACTCCCGGATGCCGTAGGAGTGCTTTGGGTTTACCAAACGTCACAACATAAATGGGTGACAATAAAGGTATACTACAGGTATCCCCAAAACTATCTGTTGGGTTGACACGGATCGAGACTGGGATTTGTCACTCCGTATGACGGAGAGGTATCTCTGGGCCCACTCGGTAATGCATCATCATAATGAGCTCAATTTGACCAAATGTTTGGTCATGGGATCATGCATTAAGGTATGAGTAAAGTGACTTGCCGGTAACGAGATTGAACGAGGTATTGGGATACCAACGATCGAATCTCGGGCAAGTAACGTACCAATTGACAAAGGGAATTGAATACGGGATTGATTGAATCCTCGACATCGTGGTTCATCCGATGAGATCATCGTGGAAACATGTGGGAGCCAACATGGGTATCCAGATCCCGCTATTGGTTATTGACCGGAGAGTCATCTTGGTCATGTCTGCATGTCTCTCGAACCCGGAGGGTCTACACACTTAAGGTTCAGTGACGCTAGGGTTGTAGAGATATTAGTATACGGTAACCCAAAAGTTGTTTGGAGTCCCGGATGAGATCCCGGACTTCATGAGGAGTTCCATAATGGTCCGGAGGTAAAGATTTATATATAGGAAGTCCAGTTTCGGCCATCGGGAAAGTTTCGGGGGTAATCGGTATTGTACCGGACCACCGGAAGGGTCCCGGGGGTCCACCGGGTGGGGCCACCTATCTCGGAGGGCCCCATGGGCTGAAGTGGGAGGGGAACCAGCCCCTGGTGGGCTGGTGCGCCCCCCATGGGCCTCCCCCTGCGCCTAGGGTTGGAAACCCTAGGGGTGGGGGCGCCCCACCTGACTTGGGGGGCAAGTCCCCCCCTTGGCCACCGCCCCCCTTGGAGATTGGATCTCCTAGGGCCGGCGCCCCCCTAGGGGCCCTATATATAGTGGGGGGAGGGAGGGCAGCCGCACCTAAGTCCCTGGCGCCTCCCTCTCCCCTCGTAACACCTCCCTCTCTCTCTCTTGTTGGAGCTTGGCGAAGCCCTGCCGAGATCACTACTGCTTCCACCACCACGCTGTCGTGCTGCTGGATCTCCATCAACCTCTCCTTCCCCTTGCTGGATCAAGAAGGAGGAGACGTCTTCCCAACCGCACGTGTGTTGAACGTGGAGGTGCCGTCCGTTTGATGCTAGGTCATCAATGATTTGGATCACGACGAGTACGACTCCATCAACCCCGTTCTCTTGAACACTTCCGCTCGTGATCTACAAGGGTATGTAGATACACTCCTCTCCCTCGTTGCTAGATGACTTCACAGATTGATCTTGGTGATGCATAGAAAATTTTAAAATTCTGCTACGTTCCCCAACAGTGGTATCAGAGCTAGGTCGATGCGTAGTTTCTATGCACGAGTAGAACACAAGTTGTTGTGGGCATTGATTTTGTCAATTTATTTGCCGTTACTAGTCTTATCTTGATTCGGTGGCATCGTGTGATGAAGCGGCCCAGACCGACCTTACACGTACGCTTACGTGAGACTGGTTCCACCGACTGACATGCACTAGTTGCATAAGGTGGCTAGTGGGTGTCTATCTCTCCCACTTTAGTCGGATCGGATTCGATGAAAAGGGTCCTTATGAAGGGTAAATAGAAATTGGCATATCACATTGTGGTTTTGGCCTAGGTAAGAAACGTTCTTGCTAGAAACCTATAGCAGCCACGTAAAACTTGCAACAACAATTAGAGGACGTCTAACTTGTTTTTGCAGCATGTGCCTTGTGATGTGATATGGCCAAAAGGATGTGATGAATGATATATGTGATGTATGAGATTGATCATGTTCTTGTAATAGGAATCACGACTTGCATGTCGATGAGTATGACAACCGGCAGGAACCATAGGAGTTGTCTTAATTTATTTATGACCTGTGTGTCAACTTATACGTCATGTAATTACTTTACTTTATCGCTAACCATTAGCCATAGTAGTAGAAGTAATAGCTGACGAGACAACTTCATGAAGACACGATGATGGAGATCATGATGATGGAGATCATGGTGTCATGCCGGTGACGACGATGATCATGGCGCCCCGAAGATGGAGATCAAAAGGAACAAAATGATATTGGCCATATCATGTCACTATTTGATTGCATGTGATGTTTATCATGTTTTACATCTTATTTGCTTAGAACGATGGTAGCATAAATAAGATGATCCCTCGCAATAATTTCAAGATAGTGTTCCCCCTAACTTTGCACCGTTGCTAAGGTCCGTTGTTCTGAAGCACCACATGATGATCGGGTGTGATAGGTTCTAACGTTCGCATACAACGGGTGTAAGCCAAATTTACACACTCAATACACTTAGGTTGACTTGACGAGCCTAGCATGTACAGACATGGCCTCGGAACACGGAAGACCGAAAGGTCGAACATGAGTCGTATGGAAGATACGATCAACATGGAGATGTTCACCGATGATGACTAGTCTGTCTCACGTGATGATCGGACATGGTCTAGTTGAGTCGGATCATGTATCACTTAGATGACTAGAGGGATGTCTAATCTGAGTGGGAGTTCATTAAATAATTTTATTAGATGAACTTAATTATCATGAACTTAGTCTAAAAAACTTTGCAAAATGTCTTGTAGATCAATTGGCCAAAGCTCATTTCAACCTCAACTTCAACGCGTTCCTAGAGAAAACCAAGCTGAAAGATGATGGCAGCAACTATATGGACTGGGTCCGGAACCTGAGGATCATCCTCATAGCTGCCAGGAAAGCATATGTCCTAGAAGTACCGCTAGGTGAAGCACCCATCCCAGAGAACCAAGACGTTATGAACGCTTGGCAGTCACGTGTTGATGATTACTCCCTCGTTCAGTGCGGCATGCTTTATAGCTTAGAACCGGGGCTCCAAAAGCGTTTTGAGAAACACGGAGCATATGAGATGTTCGAAGAGCTGAAGATGGTTTTCCAAGCTCATGCCTGGGTCGAGAGATATGAAGTCTCCGACAAGTTCTACAGTTGTAAGATGGAGGAAAATAGTTCTGTCAGTGAGCACATACTCAAAATGTCTGGGTTGCACAACCGCTTGTCCCAGCTGGACATTAACCTCCCGGACGAGGCGGTCATTGACAGAATCCTTCAGTCGCTCCCACCTAGCTACAAGAGCTTTGTGATGAATTACAATATGCAGGGGATGGTGAAAACTATTCCTGAAGTATTTTCAATGTTGAAATCAGCGGAGGTGGAAATCAAAAAGGAACATCAAGTGTTGATGGTCAATAAAACCACTAGTTTCAAGAAAGGAAAGGGTAAGAAGAACTTCAAGAAGGACGGTAAGGGAGTTGCCGTGGCCGGTAAACCAGTTGCCAGGAAGAAGTCAAAGAATGGACCCAAACCTGAGACTGAGTGCTTTTATTGCAAGGGAAAGGGACACTGGAAGTGGAACTGCCCCAAATACTTAGGAGACAAGAAAGCCGGCAGCACTAAAGGTATATCTGATATACATGTAATTGATGTGTACCTTACCAGTACTCATAGTAGCTCATGGGTATTTGATAACGGTGCGGTTGCTCATATTTGTAACTGAAACAGGAGCTGCGAGAATAAGCGGAGACTGCGAAGGACAAGGTGACGGTGCGCGTCGGGAATGGGTCCAAGGTCGATGTGATCGCCGTCGGCACGCTACCTCTACATTTACCTACGGGATTAGTTTTAAACCTCAATAATTGTTATTTAGTGCTAGCTTTGAGCATGAACATTGTATCTGGATTTTGTTTAATACAAGATGGCTACTCATGTAAATCCGAGAATAATGGTTGTTCTATTTATGTGAGAGATATGTTTTATGGTCATGCCCCGCTGTTCAATGGTTTATTCTTAATGAATCTCGAACGTGATGTTACACATATTCATAGTGTGAATACCAAAAGATGTAAGATTGATAATGATAGTCCCACATATCTGTGGCACTGCCGCCTTGGTCACATCGGTGTCAAACGCATGAAGAAACTCCATACAGATGGACTTTTGGAGTCTCTTGATTTCGAATCATATGACACGTGCGAACCATGCCTCATGGGTAAAATGACCAAGACTCCGTTCTCCGGAACAATGGAACGAGCAACCAACTTATTGGAAATTATACATACTGATGTGTGTGGTCCAATGAGCGTTGAGGCTCGTGGTGGCTATCGTTATGTTCTCACTCTCACTGATGACTTAAGTAGATATGGGTATGTCTATTTGATGAAACACAAGTCTGAGACCTTTTAATAGTTCAAGGAATTTTAGAATGAGGTAGAGAATCAACGTGACCGAAAGATAAAATTCTTACGATCAGATCATGGGGAAGAATATTTAAGTCACGAATTTGGTACGCACTTAAGGAAATGTGGAATCGTTTCACAACTCACGCTGCCTGGAACACCTCAGCGTAATGGTGTGTCCGAACATCGTAATCGCACTCTATTGGATATGGTGCGATCTATGATGTCACTCACTAATTTACCGCTATCATTTTGGGGATATGCTCTAGAGACAGCTACATTCACTTTAAATAGGGCACCGTCTAAATCCGTTGAGACGACACCGTATGAATTATGGTTTGGGAAGAAACCTAAGCCGTCGCTTCTCAAAGTTTGGGGATGCGATGCTTATGTCAAGAAACTTCAACCTGAAAAGCTCGAACCCAAGTCGGAAAAATGCATCTTCATAGGATACCCTAAGGAAACCATTGGGTATACCTTCTACCTCAGATCCAAAGGCAAGATCTTTGTTGCCAAGAACGGGTCCTTTCCGGAGAAAGAGTTTCTGTCGAGAGAAGTAAATGGGAGGAAAGTAGAACTCGATGAAGTACTGCCTCTTGAACCGGGAAGTAGCGCAGCTCAGGAAGATGTTCCTGTGGTGCCTGCACCGACTAGAGAGGAAGTTAATGATAATGATCAAGGTACTTCGGATCAAGTTCTACTGAACTTCGAAGGTCCACAAGGACACGTTCCACACCAGAATGGTATGGCAACCCTGTCCTAGAAATCATGTTGTTACACAACGGTGAACCTTCGAACTATGAAGAAGCAATGGCGGGCCCAGATTCCAACAAATGGCTTGAAGCCATGCAATCCGAGATAGGATACATGTATGAAAACAAAGTATGGACTTTGACAGACTTGCCCGATGATCGGCGAGCGATAGAGAATAAATGGATCTTTAAGAAGAAGACGGAAGTGGATGGTAATGTTACCATCTATAAGGCTCGACTTGTCACTAAGGGTTATCGACAAGTTCAAGGGGTTGACTACGATGAGACCTTCTCACCCGTAGTGAAGCTGAAGTCCGTCTGAATCATGTTAGCAATTGCCGCATACTATGATTATGAGATATGGCAAATGAACGTCAAAATGGCTTTCCTTAACGGCCTTCTTAAGGAAGAATTGTATATGATGCAGCCGGAAGGTTTTGTCGATCCTAAGAATGCTAACAAGGTATGCAAGCTCCAGCGCTCCATCTATGGGCTGGTGCAAGCATCTCGGAGTTGGAACATTCGCTTTAATGAAATGATCAAAGCGTTTGGGTTTATGCAGACTTATGGAGAAGCCTGCGTTTACAAGAAAGTGAGTGGGAGCTCTGTAGCATTTCTCATATTATATGTGGATGACGGGAAATGATATATAACTTTTGGACAGTATTAAGGCCTACTTGAATAAGTGTTTTTCAATGAAGGACCTTGGAGAAGCTGCTTACATATTAGGCATCAAGATCTATAGAGATAGATCGAGACGCCTCATAGGTCTTTCACAAAGCACATACCTTGATAAGATATTGAAGAAGTTCAATATGGATCAGTCCAAGAAGGGCTTCTTGCCTGTGTTGCAAGGTGTGAAATTGAGCTCAGCTCAATGTCCGACCATGGCAGAAGATAGAGAAAAGATGAGTGTCGTCCCCTATGCCTCAGCCATAGGGTCTATCATGTATGCCATGCTGTGTACCAGACCGGATGTAAACCTTGCCGTAAGTTTGGTAGGAAGGTACCAAAGTAATCCCGGCATGGAACACTGGACATCGGTCAAGAACATCCTGAAGTACCTGAAAAGGACTAAGGATATGTTTCTCGTATATGGAGGTGACAAGGAGCTCGTCGTAAAGGGTTACGTCGACGCTAGCTTCGACATAGATCTGGATGACTCTAAGTCACAAACCGGATACATGTATATTTTGAATGGTGGGGCAGTAAGCTGGTGCAGTTGCAAGCAAAGCATCGTGACGGGATCTACATGTGAAGCAGAGTACATGGCAGCCTCGGAGGCAGCGCATGAAGCAATCTGGATGAAGGAGTTCATCACCGACCTAGGAGTCATACACAATGCGTCGGGGCCGATCACTCTCTTCTGTGACAACACTGGCGCTATTTCCCTTGCCAAGGAGCCCAGGTTTCACAAGAAGACCAGGCACATCAAGCATCGCTTCAACTCCATTTGTGAAAATGTTCAAGATGGAGACATAGATATTTGCAAAGTACATACAGATCTGAATGTCGCAGATCCGTTGACTAAAACTCTTCCGCGAGCAAAACGTGATCAACACCAGAACTCTATGGGTGTTCGATTCATCACAATGCAACTATATTATTGACTCTAGTGCAAGTGGGAGACTATTGGAAATATACCCTAGAGGCAATAATAAAATGATTATTATTATATTTCCTTGTTCATGATAATTGTCTATCATTCATGCTATAATTGTGTTATCCGGAAATCGTAATACATGTGTGAATACATAGACCATAACATGTCCCTAGTGAGCCTCTAGTTGACTAGCTCGTTGATCAACAGATAGTCATGGTTTCCTGACTATGGACATTGGATGTCATTGATAACTGGATCGCATCATTAGGAGAATGATGTGATGGACAAGACCCAATCCTAAGCATAGCAAAAGATCGTGTAGTTCGTTTGCTAGAGCTTTTCCAATATCAAGTATCATTTCCTTAGACCATGAGATCATGTAACTCCCGGATGCCGTAGTTGTGCTTTGGGTGTACCAAATGTCACAACGTAACTGGGTGACTATAAAGGTATACTACAGGTATCCCCGAAAGTATCTGTTGGGTTGACACGGATCGAGACTGGGATTTGTCACTCTGTATGACGGAGAGGTATCTCTGGGCCCACTCGGTAATGCATCATCATAATGAGCTCAATGTGACCAAGTGTTTGGTCATGGGATCATGCATTATGGTACGAGTAAAGTGACTTGCCGGTAACAAGATTGAATGAGGTATTGGGAAACCAACAATCGAATCTCGGGCAAGTAATGTACCGATTGACAAAGGGAATTGAATACGGGATTGATTGAATCCTCGACATCGTGGTTCATCAGATGAGATCATCGTGGAACATGTGGGAGCCAACATGGGTATCTAGATCCCGCGGTTGGTTATTGACCGAAGAGTCGTCTCGGTCATGTCTGCATGTCTCCCGAACCCGTACGGTCTACACACTTAAGGTTCGGTGACGCTAGGGTTGTAGAGATATTAGTATGCGGTAACCCGAAAGTTTTTCGGAGTCCTGGATGAGATCCCGGACGTCACGAGGAGTTCCGGAATGGTCCGGAGGTAAAGATTTATATATAGGAAGTCCAGTTTCGGCCATCGGGAAAGTTGCGGGGGTAATCGGTATTGTACCGGGACAACCAGAAGGGTCCTGGGGGTCCACCGGGTGGGGCCACCTATCCCGGAGGGCCCCATGGGCTGAAGTGGGAGGGGAACCAGCCCCTGGTGGGCTGGTGCGCCCCCCATGGGCCTCCCCCTGCGCCTAGGGTTGGAAACCCTAGGGGTGGGGGGCGCCCCACCTGACTTGGGGGGCAAGTCCCCCCTTGGCCGCCGCCCCCCCCCCCTTGGAGATTGGATCTCCTAGGGCCGGCGCCCCCCTAGGGGCCCTATATATAGTGGGGGGGGGAGGGAGGGCAGCCGCACCTAAGTCCCTGGCACCTCCCTCTCCCCTCGTAACACCTCTCTCTCTCTCATTGGAGCTTGGCGAAGCCCTGCCGAGATCACCGCTGCTTCCACCACCACGCCGTTGTGCTGCTGGATCTCCATCAACCTCTCCTTCCCCTTGATGGATCAAGAAGGAGGAGACGTCTTCCCAACCATACGTGTGTTGAACACGGAGGTGCCGTCCGTTCGGCGCTAGGTCATCGGTGATTTGGATCACGACGAGTACGACTCCATCACCCCCGTTCTCTTGAACGCTTCCACTCGCGATCTACAAGGGTATGTAGATATACTCCTGTCCCTCGTTGCTAGATGACTCCATAGATTGATCTTGGTGATGCATAGAAAATTTTCAAATTCTGCTACGTTCCCCAACATGAAGTAGCATCCATGTCTTACATGCGGAATGGGAATATTCGGGAAGGAGCGAGTTCACCTTAGGCCCAAAGGCGTATGCTTGAGTGTACATGGGGATGATCGTAGGATGCTCCGCATCGCCAACATTACGAGGGAGCCGCTCGGGCACCACTTGGAGGCGTGCTTCGCGGCATGTCTCTCTCAGGAGGACACTGTGCAAGGAGCACCCGGCGCTCAGGAGTTCATCACCAAGGTATCTCAGGAGCTTCAGGAAGCTAGAGCAATACGTGGCGACTACCGCCCACCTGGCGTTGCTCCCCACCTAGGCAAGGGTGGTGAGCTGCGCGTCTGCATCGACATCGTAGGGCTCAACCGAGCCGCATCTCAGGAGCGCTTTTGGCCTTCACGTGCCGAGCGTGGCTGCTGCCTTCCAGCGCAACCTACGGAGCGTCATGGCGGGTTAGGAGGCCAGGCACCACGCAGTCCTACGGAGATGGCGACTGTCCTCAAGGAACCGCCAGGACCCCCAGGGCCTCCCGAGGCTCAGGGCCCCGGTGGCTCGTGAGGTGCAACCCCTTCACCGCGTACCTTCAGCTGCCTCAACACCCCTTCATCAATGGAACCAGGTGACACTTTCCATGTTTGTTTAGCTGGGAGCGCCCCCAAGGCTGCATCATTCCCAGGCTATGTGGGTCCGTCCCTGTGGCATGTGTCCCAGGCTATGTTTAGCTGGGAGCGCCCCTCGGGCTGCATCGTCCCCAAGCCGCTTGGGCCTGACCCAGTGGCACGTATCGTTCATGCATTTACCTGAGCTAAGTTTGCCTTCCATGCTTAATCTATCTATGACTATCACCTGCTTGACTGTCGCCCAACACGGGAGCTGCGCACCAGTCGTCTTTCTTCAGGACCCTTCGCGTGAGAGGGTTAGGCACGACGTCTGTGCTCAGGACTGTCCCTGCAGCATCGACAAATCCAACGGCTGAGCTCTGTCTGGCGGGCCGGCCCCGTTCATGTCACCTCCTGGGGCCGTTGGTGCTTGGCTTTCTCATGCGATAACCTCAGGAGATTCGTTTGGCGCAGGTTGTCTAACCACCTCACAGGACCGCCACAGCGAACAAGAATCAAGACCAGGCGCAACCCGCCTTGATGTAGGGCCTCGTGAGTCCCGCGCTGGCTCACGAGTGCCCAGACACACCTCGTCTAGCCCTGTTGTGCAAGCCACGTGTCAGGGCGGGGCTGTACACGCCCCAAGGGCTCTCCACAGTAGGGAGTCCCCTCCCATCTACCGGTGGAAGCACCATGCTCCGCGCTGGTAGTCCACACTGCCGAGGAGTGGCTATGCCCATGAAAGTGCGGAAGCGCCATGGTCCGTCCTGGTGATAAACAACCGAGGGCGGCCTTACGGCCGTATCAACCTCAGGGAGCCTCCGGGCTTGCTGTCTGGCTTCATCGCAATGCCTCCCCTCGAGAGAGCCGCGTGAGGTGGCTGGGCACGGGGGCTGCGCTCGTGTCACGCCCAAGCATACACCACCCCGCCAGGTCCCTCAGACCTGGTCATCGCGCGCCCCTCCTGAGCCGAGCCTCGGCGAGGACAAAGGTATGAAGGTTGTTTGAATGTCAAGGGGGACTCCTGAGCATCGCGACTCATGAGCCTAACTGACCACGTAGCCCTTCAATCCTTGGTCTGTCCTGGTCTCCGGTCAGCCCAACGGCAGTTGAGGTATGCGCGGGGTCGTGCTCTGCCGACGTAGAACACTAGATCTATCCCCGCATCTCTTTCCTATAAGCTGTTTGCGCGTCAAGGGGGGACTCGTGAGCATCGCGACTCAGGAGCCTAACTGGTCACGTAGCCCCTCACTCCATGGGCTCATCCTGGTCTCCGGGCGACCCAACGGCGGCTGAGGTATGCGCGTGGCCGGACTCTGCCGACGTAGAACGTAAAGCGAATGGGAAGGAAATCGCAAAATCTCAAAGAAAATATTACAAGACATATTGTTCTCCGAACATCAAACACAAGTTTAAACGCCTCCACGAGGCATGCTACATGCTACAGGATTTCAACAGGAAAGGAGCCGCAAGCCAGTCACCCTTGGATACCGCCGGCACCCGCAAGAGTCGCCCCCTCCTGGGTGGCGACGCCTTCACCTGCATCACCATTCGAAGGCGCGGGAGTGAAGGCGTCAAACTTCTTCAGTAGGGCTTCCACCTTACCTTTCACGGCTGCGGCGGCTACTCAGTGCTCGTCAGCCACGGGCTCCAGCAGCTCGTCAAGGTGAGTGGCAGGATCGCGAAGATGGAGGTGGCTAAAAAAGCGCGTCAGCGCGGCTGAAGAAAGGACGCGAGCCTCTCCCTCCGCCATGGGGCCGATGCCGCTCACGACTTCCTCAAGCGCCTCGACCAAGTAGGGAAGCAACTGGGCGGGGCCATCCTCATCGGTGGCTAGTGGCTTCTCCAAGCCCTTCACATAGAGTGACTTCAGAGCATTGCAAAGACCTCTTTTTGAGAAGCGCGAAGGCCGCGCGGTCCTCGGCCAGAACCTTCGCCTTGGCGTCAAGACCGGCTTTCTCCGCCTCCACCTTTTGCTCCAACTCCTCCAGCCAGCCATGCTCAGCGGCCTGCGCCTGCGCCAGCTACTCCAGCTCGGCGTCGTGACCCTTGACGGCGTCCTCCTGGGCCTTCATCCTCTCTTCATCCGCCTTACGGCCACGGGCATCTTCGACACGCTCTTCGCGCAGGACCTTCAGTTTGGCCTCCAGCACCTCGGCGTCCTTCAGCACCGCCTCGCAAGCAACTGCTGCCTGAGCTGTGGCTCACTTCTCCCCCTCAGAGGTTGCCACTACCTGGCTCAGTGCCGCCCGGACGGACACGTCAGAATGGAGACAACCAGAGACCAGCTCCAGAAGCCCAGTCGCAAGGAGGGGTTCGGCGTTTTGGAGGTCTTCTCACAGCCGGGCCATCTCAGAAAGGGCCCTCTCCAGAACATCAGGAGAAGCAGAGGAACCTGGGGCCGGTAACATGGCAGAAGGAGGAGGAAGAGGCGTCGTCTTCACCATGGCCCAGGAGGCTAGAAGCTCCTGAGCCTCTTGGACCTTAGCACCCGAGCCAGACTCTCGCACCTCCCGAGTCAGCGGGGCCTCGGGGGCTGACTTATCCCAAAGATGCTCCACCCAGCCTCGCGAGGATTATCGGGCTGGAGAAGCACGAGCACCATCCGCACCTTTGCTCATGGAGAGGAGCACGGCCGTAGGAGGCGACCCGGGCTCAAGTAGCACCACCTCGCTCTCCCTTCTCCTCTTCGCCACAGGCGTCGGCCTAGTTTCATAACAACGAAGAAGAGTCAGGAACAAGCATCAGTAGCAAGAACAAGGCAGGATGAGAACACTTACTAATCTGCCGCGGCGTAGTCCCTTCGCTTCGGGAGCTTGAAGCCAGAGAGCTTCGCGACCCGAGGCGCGGGCGCGCCAGCTCCGGGAGCAGAGGAGCAGCAGCTGGGTCGGAAGAGGCTCTGGACGGCACCAGAACAGAAGTAGCATCTCGGAGATCAGCGCCGATCGGTCCCTCGTCGGGATTACGGGCGGCTCTCCCTTCCCCCGGCGGGAGTCAGCCTCATCGTCGTCAGGAAGGGTGCGGAGGATGTCAGGTTTTCTCAAAGGGGAGGTCTCACCCGTCCCTTCAGGGGTCACCTCCGAGTCTTCTTCCTCCTCTTCCTCTCCGCGGGACTCACCAGAAGACAGCTCCACCAGCGTCGGTGCCGCAGGAGCCCCGGCGGGCGCCGGCGGCACCAGCATGCGCCCATCAAAGGCCGGCCTGGCAGCCGCGACCTATGCCCCATCCTTGCGGCGGAACAAGGGAGTGAAGACATTCGGCGGGTACTCCTGGTCGTCCCTGATTAGGAGGTGGAGAGTCATAGCCAGCTCATGATCGGACAAGGCTTTCGGGCTCAGGGGAAGCTTGTCCTCTTCGCTCCCAAGCTCCCACAAGGGGCGCGTACGCGCCTGAAGCGGGGCCAGGCGCAACATCAGGAATTCCCTCAGAAGCATGGCCCCTGTCACCTTCATCGCCTTCGCATTGCCCGGCTTCAGGTCGGTGTACATCTGCTCCAGCTCCAACGTCGCCCGCTCATCGGTGAGCTTCGCACGAGACCACCCCTTGTCAGACTAGGGCATCTCCATCGGCAGCATCAAGCGTGGGTGGACGCACTTGGTGTCCATCATGGCCCACTTGCTCCTGAAGCCATCGGCCTTCTTCCCCGTCTTCGAGATTGAGTTGGCCTTGCCGGCCATGATGAAATTGGCACACCCGGAGGTACGACCCTTGTTGATGCGGAGGAAGAAGAAGTGGCGCAGCAGAGCCACGGACGGCATCACGCCGAGGTACGCCTCGCAGTAGTAGGCGAAGATCGACAAGAGAAGGATAGAGTTTGGGATGAAGATGCAGCGCCTGCAGCCCATAGTGGTCAAGGACCTCGTAAAAGAAGTCAGAGAAGGGGGGAACCAGCCCTGCGACGATGCTGCTCATGAAGAAGGGGAAGAAGGTGCTTCCCTCGGGCTTCGGCACGTCGGAGCCGGCCCGGAGCCCAGTCTTCCCCTTCTCGTTGCTTTCCCCCGTCGTCAGCAAGAGCGTGGCGGCGAGTTTCTTTTCCGAGACGTTTGGCGCGTTGAGAGCTTGCTCGTACAAAGCCGGCGACGAGGCGGGCTTGACCCTCCGGGGCGCCATTGGTTGCTAATACGGAAGGAGATGGGAGTAGATCTAGAGATTTCGGAAGCAGGAAGCAAGAAAGGGGATCTGGAGCAAGACGAAAGGAAGCAGTGAAGGCAAGCGCTATCTACGCCAGGCTTTTGATAGTCGAGCAGTTGCCGAGGCAACATGGGAAGCGGAGATGCCCACGTCCAATCAACCGCTACGCGTCGACCAAGGCCGCATGCTATTAGGGCCCGCGGTGCTCCGCACTTGCCCTCTCGCTTCGCCTCGAAGCCAATCCCAAGTGCGCCTTGGGCCCAGGGCTACTGTCGGAGTTCTGGGAACGGGGGTCCCCTGACTTGCCTGCCTACGGCCCACGGCGTGGCTCTACAAGCGGGCCCGTACAACCCATCTTCACCAACAAGCATTCAAGACCCTCGCGAGGGGCCAAGCCTCACGAGGCGGATGACACAAGACCTCCTCAAGAGCGGCCTCACCATGCTGGCTCGTGAGGGGCGGAGATATCAAGGCAAGGCAAACCTCGCGAGGTTCCAATGATGTGAGCCATGACGATCGAGACTACGTGGGTGCCAGGTGGGCGCCAGCGCGCATAGTGTCCTTGTTTCCTCTTTGGTGTTAAGGAGGCAAGCGCAGGCGAGGAGTTTTGAGGCATCAGGCAAAGGTTTCCAGATCGGTGCAACGAGACCAAGACCAGCAAGACGGTAGGATGGAGGTCACCATGGAGCCCAAGACGGTGTCAGCACCAAAGCCTTTGGCAGGCAAAGACCACCTTTTGTCAGGATAACTTGTACTAGCTGTCCCCTTTCAAAATTGGTCATTGTTGGCTCCGTTCCCGCTCAATATTTGGGGAGAGGACCAGGGCCTCTATAAATAGGACTAGCCACCACAGCAGGACAGAGGGAGAAGGAGAGATCCGAAAAACCACAAGTTCACCAAGCACAAGAACACCTCTCCTCAGGACGCTGTTCTTCCCGCTCAATATTTGTAGGGTATAACACCGCAACGGTGGTTCGAACCAGTATAAATCTTGTGTCCCTTGTGTTGTGTGTTCATCGAGCTAGCTTTAGAAATCGCTAAGTGTGTGAGGGCATGATCGGTGAGGGAGAGATCTTCGTGCACACCCCAATGTTCGAACCTTAAGGGTTTTGCCGGAACCCAAAATCCGACAACCGGCCCGACTACAAAAAAATACACTTCCATGATGATACGTGTTTGTCACAGTAGGTCATGTTTTCTGTCATGCATGTACATCCATGACAAATTTATGAAAGAATCAAGATAGTCATACATGTGCTGTCGTAGAAGTGTTCCATGACATTACCTAAATTATCATCACGGAAGTGTCCACTTCCATGACGATAAATCGAGCATCACAGAAGTGCTTTCGTCAAGGGTGACCGACACGTGGAATCCACCGTAATGGAACACCGTTAAGCTATCGGGTCCGGTTTTGGATCCGATAACCCGTTAACAGCCCTGACCAATGGGGATTTTCCACGTGTAAAATCATCATTGGCTGGAGGAAACACGTGTCGGCTCACCATTAGGACAGATGTCATCCACTCATTGGACCCAAAGCGCCTATGATATGTCGACATGTGGCACGGCCCAACAGAGGCCCATTCCTGTGAAAAGGCTGGCCGGTTTGACTTGGTCAAAAGGTGGCGGGCCGGCCCACGGCAAGCCTGTTAATGGCCTATTCGCATATAGCCCATTTACAGCCCGCTAACCCAGGGCCCGTTTACGGCCTATCCGAATTAGGCCCAGTAGCGTCATCTAGGCCGTCCAATATAATTCTAGCCCGTTTTAACTTCCGGCCCATGACATCTTTTGGCCCATATGAGGCCCTTAGTAACCCTCGGCCCATTAACGGCCCATGGCAAAACTGGCTCGTAATGAATAGTGTATCACTGTATACCCATTAACGACCCATTATTCCGTTGGGCCATTTCCAGCCCAAGTTATCTTTTGGCCCGTTACTGTCATTTTCTGCTTGTGGGCCAAATACAGCCCGTGGTTACAGTCGGCCCGTTAATACGTTGGGCCGTTTTCATAGCGTCATCAAATACGACCTATTAACGACGGCCCGTTATGGTCGGCCCATGAACGGATGATTTCAACTCTAGCCCATTTACGGCCATAATGTGGTCTGTTATTGGCCCATGTTTGGCCAACCGATCATACGGCCCGTAGAAGGCCCATTGATGATACGACCCGTAGAAGGCCCGTTGTGTCTACGCCCCGTAGAAGGCCCGTTGTTTCTACAACCCTTAGAAGGCCCATTGTTTCTACGGCCCGTAGGAGGCACATGTTAACTACAGTAAATATGTAGCCCATTGTTAATGTGGCCTAGTTTTAAAAAATAGGTTATTGCGGCCACTAGCAAACCGTGGAAAAAGAACTGCACTTACACATATTACATCCACTGAGCATCAAAGTTCACCACAAGTGCAAATATAGGGAACAAAGCAGCATATAAACGCGGCAGCAAAACAAGTCCAAAACTGAAACCACTTCAGAAGAGCTCAAGAAAATATATCCTGGGTACCCATAATGTTGGCAAGATGCTTAGCAACCTTATTAACTTTCTCTTGTTTGGCGCTTAAATCCTCCAGCACTTGCTGTTGCACCAGAAAGTATGCATCTGAATTCTGCAGGGACTTCCTCAGTCCTCCGGTTTCCTGTCGCATAACATTTGATCGATGTCTTTCAACTTGAAGTTGAGACTCAAGAAGCCGAACTGATTCAGGCAGCGAGTTCGAAGAGCTGGTGCCAGCAGTAGTAGCCAGTAACTCGAACACTACATCAAGACATAACTTTGAGGTTGTCTCATTGTCTTCAATATAGTTTTTGTCAGCTTTCTTGGAGAACAACAAGGATGTCTCACTATCTTGAACCTGATCTGCATTACTTCCTTTACCATTGCATAACGGGGTACTCTTCTCCAATATTTTATCCGTGTTCTAAAGGAGAAACAAACAAACACATCACAGGTTTACAATGTAGTATATGAAACTCATTTTGGTAAACCAGTTCAGTAGTAAGGTGGACAGGATAATAGCATGAAACAAACATATATCTATGTAGTATGGTCACTGTATGGTCTATATCATTCTAGTTTATGTTGCCAAATCAAGATAGATACAGTTCGAATCATATCTATTTAATACAAAGCATCATAGACAGAATATAAGTGTGGGAAACTACACAGCAATAACAACACTCGTAATGTGCATGGCATGAGAACATAACTGTTTATTCAATTGAAACTGAAATCAACATAGAGCAAGTTACAACAGCAAACAAGTTAAAGAAACAGGTTTAAAACATACCTATTGCACCATTGGAGTTTCAATTGCATCCTTCAAATTTGAAATTAGTTGGTATGAGTAAATACAGTGATGCAAGAGCAAAGTAGTATGAATCATAGCTACGGAACCTAACCAGAGAACAATTCTTCTTCTGCTTTAAGTGTTGACTTGGGGTTCGGAGCCGTGGTGATCATGCTTTGGGCACTACAGTTGCCTTACTAACTGCTCGTGTTTGGGTGCTCTATGGTGGAGACGGTGCTATGTCAATGGGAACTGGGTTACTATCTGCTGGGGTTGGGGTTAGAAGGGTGTAGCTGGTTCTCTGTCTAATTGGGTAGGTGTACAATCTGCATGAGTCTGGGTTATGTGTGGTGGGGCTCGTTCTTGGGCAAGTACAACCATGGTTCTATCTCCATTGGCAGGCAGCACGATCTTTTCTAAAGGCCGTGTTTTTACTCCCACAAATACTGCCATCACCCCCTCCAGCTGAAATGGCTGATAAACAAGAAAAGTAATTGAATGTACAGACATTGTAAGATAGATTAGGGAAGAAAATAGGGCATGAAATAATTCACATTTATGTTGTCTAACCAAACAGAATAGCAGGACACAATTTCAAATATATGATGGCTAATTAAACAGGATAGCATGACACAATTTCGCATGTATGATGGCTAACTAAACATGATAGAATGACATACTTCAAAATATGATGACTATGTAAACAGGATGACATGATATAACTATAGATGTGTCTATTAAACTGGTTGGCATGCCATAAATCACAAACATGCCATCGATGGAAACATGATGGCATGATATAATTCACGGATAGAATGACATAATTCAAAATATGATGACTATGTGAACAGGATGAGATGTTATAACTATATTATGTCTTTAGAAAATGGGTTGGCATGCCATAATTCAGATACATGCTATCTATGTAAACATCATGGCATGATATAATTCAAATATATGATTTATATACTAAGGAAGTGAGCAGAAGGCAATTGCATATATGATGTGTCAACTAAGAGATGGCATTCAATATCGTGTATATGATGTAAAAACTAAACATTGCAATACAACATATGCATGATATGAGTAATATAACCCTGCCAAGTTTGAGCATACACCTCAGGGGGATAATAGGACTGGTTATCTGCCTCTGAATCCTCCTCTGAAGAGCTATCTGTAACTAGCAACATATCTGTTTCACCAGGTAGCATTGTCTGCTCGGAAGACCTTGTTTTCACTCCAGATTTCTCCATCACCAATTTCAAATGGCTGATGCACAGGAAGAGCAGTTGAATATACAAACATTGTCGACAAAAGCAATGAGAAATACAAAAAAAGGATAGCATGATATAATTCACATATATGACGCTTGGCTAAATAGCATGGCATTGCATAATTCACATATATAATGCCTTGCAACAAGATAGCATTGCATAATTCACATATATAATGTCTTGCAAAAAGATGGCATTGCATAATTCACATATAGGGTAATTAGACACTAAACAGGTGGCATTCACACAAATCATGTCTAAACTAAGCAAATCACATAGCAACGCAAGATACCATACGCATGATATGAGCAACATAACCCTTCCAAGTTAGAGCATGCACCTCGGGGGGGGGGGGGATAGGACTGGTCATCTGTCTCCGAATCCTCCTCTGAGGAGCTATCTGCATCCAGCAAGACATGCGCTTTGTCAGATAGCATTGTCTGCTCTGAAGACCTTGTGTCCACTCCAGATTTTTCCATGACTATGCCGAATGGGTGATTCACAGGAAGAGTAATTGAATGTATTAAAATTGTTGACAAATTTAACACGTAATAAAAAAATGATGTCATGATATAATTCACATATAAGATGACTGGCTAACCACGGTGGCATTGCAAAATTCACATATATGATGCCTGGCTAAACAAGATGGCATTGCATGATTCACATATACGATAAAGAAACTAAACAGATGGCATTGACACAAAGCATGTCTAGACTAAGCAGATGACATCTTTGATGTATACAGTAAGCAATGCAAGGCACCATTTGCATGATATTACCAACATCAGCATGCAAAGTTAGAGCGAAGACCTCATGGGGTAAATAGGAGTGGCCTTCTGCTTCTGAATCCCCCTCAGAACAGTTATCTTCCTCTTGATTACGATCCGAAATGGGTGGAGGGGGGCTGCCTTTGCACCCACCATGGAGCGACGTCTGCATGAAATTTTATTGCCACGCAAGGCTCGTCTCTTTTTCTCTACATGTTTAGTTCCATTGTGTACAATAACTGACATGCATAGGAATAAAACATAGTGAGATTATGTAAGGAGTGCATGCACAAATCCAGAGTGAAGGTAGAAAATTGTGGATATACCCAAAACCAATGATAGCAGGCAAATAATACCTTTAGTTAAAAAATACAGATAATGGCTCCTTTAATGTTTGTTTGCACCCAACATGAAACTCATAGTAGACACCCGAGATTAACCAGATAGTAGACAGATAGTACTGATTGCTGCCCCAATATGTACCCCACAACCATTTAAAAAATCAAGTTTCAGCATAAGTTTGGACCTGAGTCGGGGTCTAGTAGGTGAACACGACGATAAATTAGCATGTCATCATATTAAGCGATGCATAACGTAAGCAGACACGGAAGAGTGCGACCTCTCTTGCGGACCCATGTAGTCCTCAAGGTCATCTGCTCAGTTGATGATGGTAATGCAGTTGTCGTGGCTGTCGGCAGCGGGGAAGAAGATCTGAGGCGGCGAAAGACAGTCTGGAGAGCGGATCTCGGCTGTGGTGAACCCTTCCGTCGTTGGAGCAGCTGAGCTGGGGTGGAACACAGCATCGCAGGAGTAGGACAAACCACACAAGGTTTTCTTTGACACATATCTGTAACAGAAGTAATAGTGTAAGGGCTTGTTTGAATTTGAGGATTCTAACAATGCAGGGATAGGAAATAGACAGGAATAGGATATGAATGCATGTGCAAAACAGAGAATTTAAAAACACAGGATTTCTACCAATCTGGGTGTTTGGTTCACAAGAATTGGAAGATCACATGATGCAAAGAAGCATGGTGAGATTAAGTCAAACCACAAGAAGTGAACAACCTCTTTGGTGAAGCCATGTCGATCTTAGCGTGATTGGGTTGGTCGGAGGAGGGGAAGAAGATCTTAGGCATATGGAGATGGAGCCGGAGGTACTACTCCGTTGTGATGGAGGGTTTCGTCATTGGAGCAGCTTCGGTGAGTTGTACGACACCGAGGCTGAAGCAGGACAAGAGAGACAATGTTAACCTGAGTGGAATTCTAATAGCATCTCCAATAGATGATGTAAAATACATAACCACAAACTGCTAGATGTATACATCAGCCGCTCATCTCTGAACTTAACAGTCGGAACATAATTTAACTGTCGAAACTGAACTTA
Source organism: Triticum aestivum (assembly GCF_018294505.1). Lineage (NCBI taxonomy): Eukaryota > Viridiplantae > Streptophyta > Magnoliopsida > Poales > Poaceae > Triticum > Triticum aestivum. The sequence goes on from NC_057800.1 coordinate 308,730,819, forward strand.
ACTGTCGAAACTGAATTTTGCTGTCGAAACTGAATTTTACTGTCGAAACTGAACGCACTAGAGGTGAGGCTACAAGTCAGTCGACTGACTTTTTCATCTATAGTCAGTCAATTTCGCAGTTGTTGGATATGAAATCAAGGGCCTGCAGTTCACTTTCAACCGCCACCCCTCTGAGCCCCCAGCCACCACCGGCCGAACAACCGCCCCCTGCCGCCCGCGGCCGGCAGTGCACCGCCCCGCCC